>NC_056739.1:917143587-917263587 GCF_019279795.1 Protopterus annectens
AACTCACATTTCTGTCTATTCACATTCTACGACCTCTATTTAGGAAGTGTCTTGGTATTACTTCTAATTCTTGTAAATATTAGAACATGCTAGCTTTTCAGCACTGTGACTAAACTGTTTGAATATTTATATTTTTAGTACTCACACTTTCTTATGTGACAACTATAATTTGTTCTGTATACTGGCATTTCAGTTTGTACTCAATTTTATCTTATGTATAATGTTTCTTTTTACTTTTTATTGCTTTAGAAGTTATTGGAGCTTTTGTCCTTGGGTCTCCACTGAAAATATTTTTTTTGTAACTCAGCTGGACCAACCTGGTTAACAAATGTGAAATAAATACATTTTGATGGAAAATGTTGTATTTCTCCTTAGCATGCTCTGTATGACCTTTTCCCTCCAGGAAAGAATATTCTGAAAATAGCTAGGTACAGCAGCTTGAATCTCATGCCTGCTTCTCAACATTCTCTGATTAGTGGAATAAATTTACTCCTGTTCTACCTGCTGTACAGTGAGTAATAAAAATAAAAAAATGGACAGCAGGAATAAACTCATGGAGTGTTTATTAGAACAGATAAAAACAATAAAGATTAGTGCTTTCTTCTACTAAATTATAGACTTCATCAGATAAATTCCACACAAAGTGAATGGATTCAATAGATTGCCTACTTAACCACATGATTCTACCAATTGAATTTCAAAAGGCATAACATAAACAATTAAAGGATGGTGGATAAGATATATAATATAAATAATGACACACATGAATATGTTTGCATATGCGAACAGTTCTTTATGTTTGTTTGTGTCTTTCAGCTTTTCCCGGTTAGGGGTCGCCACAGCGGAACTCTGGTCCGCTAATGATTGGCAGTAGATTTTTACGTACTGGCTTGCCGGGCCTAATGCACAACCTTCAATGAAGGAACGCCCATTCATGCATGTCGCTACACAGAAGACGCTCTATCTGAGAATTGAATGGGCAACGTCTAACTATGAGGCAACAACACTACTGCAGCACCACCACCGCAGTGTCCGAACGGTTCTTTATATAAAATAAAAATAAAATATATAGATGTCACTACCTTTTACGAACACCCTCATTTTAAGCAAACTACTGATACTAATAATATCATTAAGTCCAGGAAACACTGAAGCATTAAGGTAAAGCTGCCATCATAATTCTCTTTGTTTGAGAATTATAGTCCAAGGTCCACCTCTTGGGCTGTGTTCAACTTCTTCTAAAATGGAAAAGCCGAACCTATGATCTTTATAGCTACTCAAATGTCTATATAGTGCATTGGTTGACTTTTGTTTACTGATCTCGTACATATGCTCATAAATGTGCTGTTTTAGTTTGTGCTTTGATTTGCCAGTATAAACTGCAGGGCATTGGAGCATACACATGATGTGCCCTTTCAATTAACAGATCCTGCTGTGGAATATCACTCCAGTTGCTTATTTGTGCTTTCATAAAATGTATACAGTCTGTTCCTTCCAGCTTCTCTGGTACTGCAGAAAATCTCAAGTTTTCCCTATGTGCTCTGTTCTCTAATTCTATTATTTTTTTGAAACATCTCTTCTTGAACAGTTTCTCATTCAGCCAGCCTTTTCTTTATTTCGTCCTCTGATTTTTGCAGTTTTATCACCTCATCTGAATATCTTTTTAAAGCTTCCTCCATTTTTCCAACCTTTTTTTATTTGAATTGATATACTCCTTAAGTGTTTCATTTATTTTAATCATCTCTGAGTATATTTGACTTATTAATTCCTTTAGGTTACTTGAAGTAGTGGCTTGCACCAAAGCTGGAGCTTGCACAACTTTTTGCTGAACAGCTGCAGAATTCTTCTCAGTCAGTGCTTTTTTTGTGATTGATTTTCTTTAAGGTTCTCTGAATTTCTTTTTTTTTTTTGCTGGCATTCAGGCAATGCATTTAGTAGCCAGTTACTGAAAGTTACCTAAAAATATGAGTTAACTGTCTTTCTCTTCTGAGTTTCTGTTTTTACACTGGGAGAGCTGAAGTTAAGCTGTTACTCAATGTGCAGCCATCTTGGAAGAGATTTCTATGTTATTCTTGGCAGATTGTGGGCAAGTAGGGAACAAGAAAGAAAAAAGAAGCATATAGATATAAGATATACAAAAATAACTACTTTAGTTGTGCAGAAATGTTTTTTTGGTACATTTATTAAATATATTTGAAGGGATGGAATGCTGCTTTTCTGAAGCCCATTTCGTTTTACTGCAAAATGTGTTTTACCTACATCCCTATGAAAATACTTACCAAAATATTTGCATTCATGTAAAGTAAAGGGAGATATACCTGTTATATGTATCTGGCTAGTACTTTTCACTAGGGAGTACCAGAAAATGAGTGAATGAGTGCATGAATAATATAATCTGGTGTTTTTTTTTCAATTTAAATAATTATAATACACTGCTACTGAGAAGATAATTACAATGCAGAAAATGCATTTCCAAAAAATGACACCTCCATCTAATGGCAGCCTGCTAATGTGTAACCATTAACCCAGTACTTCATGCATGTCAAGTCAGATCATGATATTTGAGAAAGTAAATTGAAACAGTAGAACACTATTTCCTGACTTAAACAAGAAGAAGAAACTGCCAAAATATTGCACATCCATAGTGCAACAATGTTTTTAGAAACACCATGTTGATACATTAGCAAATGACTCCATGTAGGATGTGATGTACTATTGAGTACCTCTACTAAGCAGCACAGTTAGTACCATATATTTGTAGAAATGTGGAAATATGCTGCTTTCCACCATTAAACCTTGTGTGTACCATAACATGTTAATTGCACTGAAGGGTCACTGACTTAAATTGTGCTTCCTAACTGCTTCACATTTTCTGTGATTTTACTTGTCAGCAAATCTCATACTTTCTCAGTTTATTGGCCACATATCTTTTAACTACTGTCTCTGCTGTTCAGCTCTACTGCATACTATGAGGCACCTGACATTGAGGAATACTTTTTAAACTGTTGTCACCGTCCAGCAGTCATCTAAACAGTATTGGGGTGTTTGGCTAGCAGCTTGTCCAGTTATAAACTCCTTTCAAAGCTTGCTCACACCAGTAAGAGCAACTTATAGTCATAAAAGTAAGACTCATGACCAAAGAATGTCTAAGAAAGTACATCCTAAGATGATGTACATACAAAAATTCTGGTTTCTGAGTACTATATGGCTAGTAAAACTGAAAAAACTTTCAGTCAAATAACAGAATTCCCGGTCATGTAACTGAAAATGAATGTGACAGCCCCACAAATCATTCCCCTTGCAGTTGAATGGGCAGAGTTTGTAAGCATATTTTCTATAGATGTGTCACTTTCAATAAATAAATAAATAAAACAGAAGGGATGACCATTTCTTTAGCTGAAGAGTCTCAGGTAGCTATAGGGGTATCAGAAATACAATACCCACAGATCGAGAATTCCTTATTGTTTTCATACTTCATTTATTTTATTTTATTTTATTTTATTTTACATTAGTTGACTGGGCTAGTCTAACTGGATACATGTCCATTTTCAGTACAGGCCCTGGGAGAAAAGCTCCAAGACACATACATAAATACAATATAGTAAGTTACAATAGTCCGAGTATATAACAGCTGTTGTTGGTAAAATACAATACTCCTAGTGAGCATAACACAAGACAGTACAAGGTAATGTGCAAGAGATGTTACTATATACATATATACATATTTTAAATTGTAATAACATGGTCTTTGGTTGATTAAGGATAAGTCAATAACGATGAAGAGTATTGAAACTAGTGTATAGAGAGATAGTCGGGTTTAGTACAGGGGCATAACCAATGTGTACTGAGAACTAGTTTCTTTGAAATAGATTTCATTGTGATAAGCAATTAACAAAAAAAAATCATCATCAGTTGTCTGTGTTAAGATGCACTATAAATGGACCACGGTTATGGTGGGAAAATGTATGGTCAGCAAAATAAGAAAAGAAGAAGCAGGTACAGAAAGCAAAGAAAGGTTTATGTAATCTGAAAGCTACAACAAGCTGCATTGTAAAACATATGTTTGTTTAGTAATCCACACCACATTGTCTTTGTGTTGTAATGTTTTCAGGGATTATCAGACCACCACAGCATATCTCCTTTTCTGTTTTGCATCACCATAACTAGAAATTAATAAACTGCTGAGTGTGATCAGAGCTGTATGTTTAGAATATTTTTTCTCTCATGTCAGAGTAATTATGGCTGTTTGGATGTATAGGCATGACAGTGTACATAGCAGAGATGTTCCATATGCCCAAGAGAGTCACCTGAGGGGCAACTTCCATTCAGTCTTAGAGTTTGCATGCTGTAATATATGTGCTATTACTACACGCACACTAGTTTACATGTGTCGGTAATTTATGCACTTTGTTGTTTAAATAATTTGGTTAATACAAACTGAAACAAACTGTGAACTTTAAGGATTTTCAGACGCATAGTCAACTAGCATTTTCAGGACTGTTTAACAAAGATTTCTTCAGAATAACACAATAGAAAAATGCTGAGATATAAACACTAAAAGACATGTTAATAAACCCACATATAGAAATAATCAGGTGACACAGTGGTGCAGAGGTTAGCACTGTCGCCTTATAGCAATAGGTTTTCTGGTTTGATTCTCAGCTGGGGGTGCCTTCTGTGCAGAGTTTGCATGTCGTCTCTGCATTCACGTGGCTTTCCTCCGGGTGCTCCGGTTTCCTCCCACATTCCAAAGACATTTGTCTAGAGTATCTTTCCCTATGCCTCCACTGAAAATGGGTTCTGTCCCAGTCAGACTTTCCTGGTAAACAAATGCTAAATAAATAAACTAAAGAAATAAGAAAATCTTACAGAGGTACATGTCATTTTATATAAACCTGTAAGTTGTTCATGAACAACTTCCACATATGTCTGATGCTCATGAGTCATTACAGCCCATGTTTAATATTAGCAGATTGTTTAATTTGCTATTGCATGCATTTAAATTTGAATAAAAGGTCAATGCTGTCATTTTTTTGTTAAATTTTCAATGATATAAGAGACAATTTTTAAATTTCCATATTCGGTGGAGTGTTTATATAGTGCATTAGTGTTCTTGTATTTAATTACATTTAAGCATTCATTATTTTTGAAACACATTTTCTTAGCCTTTTATATATAGAATGCATTACAGGTTATACAGGTACCAATGTAAACTAGTCTATCTGAGCTACAGTTGAATTGACCATTATATCAAAGACGTCTCACAACTTCCAATAAAACAATAATGGGGCCATTGTTAATAAACTGGAGCACTCTGCAAAACTTACATTAAAATGTACCAAAAAACTGTAGTCCTCTAAAAAGTTGCTCTTCATTTCAAATAAAGCTTTAGATTCTGAAGAAGTTTTTATTTCTGAGAAAAAAGTGCTAAATCTGTTTTTAAAGAGTTCTCCTTTTCAGCGGCATCTGTGTGTTTTTTAAAGCTTTTAAATTGTAAAGATTGGTGAAGGCTCTAGTGTCTGAAACAACATGGGATCGCTTTCAGTAATTTATCATTTATTAGTAATAATGCTCTTAATATTTTTAGATACAAGTGAGAATGATTAGCAGCAGATTCAACATCTATTTTGTAGAAAACATGGATTTGTTTAGGTCTCCAGAAATGTTAACACTATTTAAAATAGGGATACCGACCTCATGTCTTCCATCTCTCTCTCTCTCTCTCTCATACTTCAAAATATCTTCAAGAAAAGCTTTCCATTAATTTCTCTCAACAAACACTAATTCTAATTTACTAATTTAATCTAAGAATAATTCATCAGAGGTGGTTAACTGTGTCATTTATCATTTATAGGGCTTGATCTTTTTTTTAATAAAGTAAGGATGCTTACCATAAGTAAGCAAATAAGAATTAAATAAAGTAAGTGTCCAAAAACCCTTGGGCCAATTCCAAAGGAGTTGCTCTGAATGCAAGTGACTTATTCCAATTTAAGCCTGCCCCAGTTCTGAAAGACTTGCTCTTGGTGTAAGGCCTAACTATAAACAGGATTATACAAAAGGTGTAAGATTCCAGTAAATTACACTAGAGTTAAGTCAGTTACACTGAGAACAAGTCTTTTGTAATTCTGCCCATTATAATGTAGAATTTTGTTGTCAGTATGTATCTAAAAATTGAATAGAAGATTTAGCTCAGTGTCAAGAAGAAATTCAAATACAAAATGAAATTATTAAAATCTTCCTTAGTACAGACCACACAGAAAGACACCATGACTAACCTTCTGTAAAATATAATGAAAGAAGTGTACAGACTATTATAAACAAACTGTATCTCCCATTCTGCTAACATTAACTTGCAAATGGAAGTCTCACAATGGCCACGTGGCAATATCTTGTTTGCATCTAATGCCCATTAGATGTAAATACATTCTTAGAAGTAAATCAAAGTGCAGAGAGTTTCTATTTTCCTTTTCTCTAAGGCTGTATCACCACATAAATGGCGTCTTAAAAATCCATTTCTTTCTTCATATGGAGTATAACTCTAAAAGCTTCAGCAGCAATTGTACCAACTGAAAATGTTTCATTCCAACCAACCTTTTTGAATTCTTATAAGGGGAAAATCGTCCTTGATGTAAGAATCAACGTGGTATGACAGTATTTTTAGTTTTGTATCCAAAAGTAAGCAGATAGGTTTTACCTTTGATCCTGAGATGGAAATAATAGATCTGAAAGGAGAATATGTCCTTTTTTAAATGTATTTTGGGAATATGTGTATGTTTTGGGGCTGTTCACATGAAGAATGTCATAAACTTCTTTACCAGTTCTGTTAGTATTCAAAAGTTCCAATAGTGCAAATCAGTATTGATTTGCATTGTTAATGTCTCATTGGGATAATGTCTGATAATCATTACTGTTAGCCAAATCCTTGTTCATTTTAGTGATATATTCTTCAGTGTCCATAACAATTTCCTCACCATTGCCAGCTTTCATAAATTGGGCAGAGTTACTGAGTTCTTTATGATGTTTCAAAGCTTTAATATCCTCAGTACATACATTTTAATAGGGGGTTTTGATGGCTTGCTGAGTAAGTTGCATATTTCATATGTAGGAGCTCTCAAAAATAGATACAAAAGGACCAAATGTAAGGTTGAAAGAACTAGGCTTTCTTAATATACTGTTATCGTCAGTAGTTTAAATAAAAATGCAGATTTAACTTACAGGTATAATGTCTGAAGTCACTAATAGTCCTTACAATGTTTGCCTTTCTGCTAGGAACAAATATCCAACTCTTTTTTTGCACATTGTTTGAGTAGCTTTAAAAGTCCAAAAACTCAACTTGTAGGTATGCCAAAGACACTGTTGTTGCAGGAAAGTGTACTGTTTGGTCAGTGACATTGTTTTCCTTCCTGCTAATCATGTCTTCTGCCTCTTTCTGTACTGTGGAACTAAATGATGGTTTTGTTCCCCTCTGTTTGGTCAACTGCACCAATCTCTTAGGTAATGATGTATTCGTATTATTTCACAGAAATATAAAGTTTCATTCTTACAGTAGCTCTAAAGGTCATCTGGATTGGATATTTCAGTTGTCTAGCTCCTCCTGTTGATCTCTAAGAAAGCTTGTTTATAAACATTGTTAGTTTAGTCATATATATATATATATATATATATATATATATATATATATATATATATATATTTAAATATACAGGGCGTCTATGTTTGTGTATTGAAAGAAAAATATAATGAGCAGCTACTAATCGAATGTTAAATAATAGCAAAAGTTTAACGTTCTGAAAATGTAGCAACGAAAAATAATTAATTGAATGGCCATAGTTGGCCAACAACCAGGAAGTACTGCAATGCATAAGGTAAGCAAAGGAAACCTTTTAAATTTGCCCTATTCCCCCTGTAGTGTGATCTTGGAGTTGGTATATGTAGTTAGGGGGGTGCAGCCCTCCACAATAGGGGTTGTGGGAGCCTGCCCTCCTCTCCTTGGTTGGTTACGTTTGCAATGTTTGCCAGCTATGCTCATTTGATGAATTATTTTTTGTTGTTGCATGCTTTTGGAAGGTTAAACTTTCGCTGTTTTATGGTGGATTAGTAGCCATTCGCTTTAGGTTTTGTTTGATGCACGAACATAGATTCATATACAGGTACAAATCTAATTTTTCTGGTTTAATTTGAAGGATGCTAGGTTATCACTTTAACTTGCACGGGAAGTTTGTTCCAGATATATGGTAGGTGTTGCATAATACATTTTTCTCTCATGCATGTTTTATTTATGCTGTGGTGGAGATTTAAGTTCCTAGTTCTGGTATTAGTGCAGTTATTTGACTTGCAAAGATAAATGCCTTCTACTTTTCTAAGGTTTCATATTAACAGAATGTCACACCTATATAAGAATCTTATTCTACACTATTTCCTTACAGCTTAGTTTATATTCCTTTACTATCTTGTAGGTTCATAGGTGTGTACTAGGCTAATGGCCCTGGAGCCTTTACAAGCCTAGCCCATAGAAGTGCCCTGGCATTGTGCCGTACTATTTGAAAATCAACCATCATTTTAACAACAAGTCATAAAAGAACTCTCTCAAGTCATTGTGGTCAGCCAAAGCTGTTGTATGTGTTAAGCAAGTCCCTGCATTTTCATCTTTTCAACATCACTCTTTCTTATAAATTCCTTTCCCTAAGGACATTTCTTTCCAAACATAATAGAAGTTAAGAAAAAAATGGACTCTGCAGTCTGAAAAAAGTGTTCGGTATGTACTCTTGTTATATGGTAGCATTTCATTACTTCATTACCTAAAAAAAAAATATATAAACCGTGAAAATGTCAAGTTTGTCTCTTGCATGTATCATTTCTTTAGTTAAACTGCAAACACTATATTTTGTAACAATTATTTTCCTAGCCTAACATCCTGATCTTACTAGCCACTTACCTTCCCCCTTCCCTTCTTCCCCCAAACTACAAATTGAGGCTAACCACATCACACCACCTTTGATTACAGTTGGGCTTTAAGAACAGCATTCCCTAGCTGTGCTTTTTTGTCTAAATCTATGCATGGTGTTCCATAGCAGTTAATTACAATTACAGCCTTAAGTTGAAGCACACACAGTATTTTTTTCCAGAAAAGGGTCATCTTCCCCAGGTCAAAATGCATTGTACTCCCCCAACCAAAATACCATTGTTTCATTTTGGAAATAAATCTTCTATTATGCCAACAAATTATATCTACAATTGTTCTAAGCTCCTAACTTTACATCTTACAAAATTACTTTTCCCGTTTGAGCTGGGAATACTTTCCATTGTAAGACGTTCAGCAGTCATATTTGGTATTGCCTTAGGAACTTCTGTACAAATAAATTCCATTATGGTTAAACACAAAGCTTTTGTACAAGTTAGTAATACAATCTAGTACAGCATATTTTCTGACAGTCCAACAAGCACTTATTTTTAAGTCCACTCTTGCCTTGTTCCTCCTGGCTTACCTAATGATTGCCCTTCTCTTCAAAAACTGACCCATTTGTTCTTCCTCCTGAGAGATAGCTACTGTGTTCATTGGAGTTCACCAGCCCTTTTTCTAACACTTTGCACCTGGAGCAGCTGCTCCCTTTACCCCAATTCTGGGTTAACAAAACTGGCTCAGTACAAACTGGAAGCTGTTCCTCACTTAGCATCTGAAACCATACAAATCAATGGTGTAATGTAAAGGGGCTTAAATTAAGAGTTAAAGAGTTTAGATCTGTCACCTTTGAAAAGCAGATGATGACAGCAGCTTACAGATAGCCAGCTCCCCATTCCGGACTGAGTCAGTCATCAGAGATATTAGCACATTTGTAGATAACTCCTTATGCTTTGACCACCGCATCAACAGCAGTCAGAAAATCCTTCTGTCTAACTCAGTTAATAGCTAAACATATCTCATCCAAGTCAAAGGAGGTTATCATTCCTCTATACTCTGTCCTGATCAGACCTTTTGTAGAATTTAGAATATAATGCCCTATTTAGTATGTATCTAGTGAAAAATATCACGGAAAGACCCCGGGGCTCCTAAGTATAAAGGTCACTGTACTAAAGAAGAACACAAATACCAACTCTATTCCTTTTCTATTGTATTTTTATAGACTCGTGCATGGTGATTTATGTTGCCATTCAGTGCAGTTAAAAATGATTTATGGTCTTACCTCAGAAATATGGGGTCAGGTTTGAGAGTAACTGGTTGTAACTGATGATTACTGGCATGGTCTGCAGGGTACAAAGGGCATTCTAGAACCTCCTGAGGTGTGCTTTATAGTACTTTAAAAGGAGCCAAATACTGGATTACCAGCATGATATCAAAAGGTGACTGGGTTGGAGAGTGACCTTAGACCGAGGTTACAATACAGGGCAGTCAGCTGACTGCCAAGAAGATAGCCATGGTTATGAGACAAGGTGATTTATTGAGGGGTAACTAACTTTCTGCACATTCTGTCATTCAAAAAGTCTTTGCAGCTCTTAATTTCCTAACAAAAACCTTACAAGAAAATAATTATCCAGTGATTGCTAAGTGGGGGAAGGAAGGCTATTTTGCAACATTCCTTTTTTTCTTTTGGGCAGGGATCTCCAATCATTCGGCAGCTTTTGAGATAAGTTGCTGCTGTGCTGCACTGGATGGTTCTCCCTTTCCCATGGGTGATTATCTTTCGGTATACCATCTCTGGATATTGGTAGTGATGGGTAGTGAAAATCGGCAGCTCCTGTTGCCTGGAATGATTATACAATTGGTTAGGAAGCCATGCCTATTCATCTCCAGGGATGTACCCAAGTGCTTCCATGGACATTGTTATCAGAGGCTTGCATCTCCTTTTACTTATACATTTAGTATGGTCCTTCCATATCCTCTAGGGACTAGTTATGCAATGACATGTCACTAAATCATTCTCTGTATTTCTTCCAGGACAGTGACCACTCATTCATTCCTCCTCAGAATTGACTCGGCTAACAGGGAAAGTAAATGACTCCTAGTTACTGGCAAAGGAGTAATCAGTAGACTTTCTGTCCCAATGTTCCAGCTATGATGATATTGAACTGGTGTGTATTACTGAGTCTAGGAAACTGAGCTAAAGACAGAGAGGTATGTTGCAGTGTATAACCAGTGTAAAGAAAGTGTTAAGCAACACAAGAGCATGTTTTTAAAGATCAAAGGAGTATGATGAGTGATCCTTTTATATTAAGGTTTTCAAAAAATCATCGTCAGCAAAGTTATGCATTTCCCTTGGTCTCCCTGATATTCATGCCTTCTCTGATTACCTGTTTAATTGCATTCAGACTTCACGGGAGAGCTGCAGTCTGTCCTGACTGTCACTCTGTCACTGCGTACAAGGCAGATAAAATGAGCCCGAATGGAGAACTGACTCTCTACAATAATCACACACACACACACACACACACACACACACACACACACTGCCACATGACATGTACACCTACAGACATTTTAAAGGATCACCATTTCACTTACTTCTTATCTTTGGGATGTGGATGGAGACCTTAGTATCCAGCAAAACCCATACAGGCAAAAGTAGGGCATGCTGCTAAGACTGGGAAAGACCACCAGCAGAAGGTAAAACAGCTTCTAAAATCTGTTAGAACTTCACTCCTCTGCCACACTTATAAACAGAAACTGTGGCAGAATAAAGTGTCTAGCAGCTTTTAAAGATGTTAGTTCTACAGAAGGCAGCTTCATTTCTGCCTGATATCTGTCTGGCAGTGCTAAGTGCTTTACCTTGAAAGCTGGTAAGATACTTTCTGTTTTTATTTTTCTGTAACTAGTACTACACGGAGCAGATAAAGTTCAAAGAATTATGATTGGGTCACTGATCATAGCCCTTTATTGTATGTGTTCTTTACATGGATGCCTAGATTCACCTCTCAAACTTTGCTGTTGAGTAGATTTTTTTGGTATCCATGTCTCAAACATATAATAAGCTAGTTATCATCAGGTACCTGATCACAATCCCCCTATATCTGGACCTCTCTCCTGTACTATTAACAGGGCAGGTAATGACCATACAGTAGACAAGGCTATATTGTATTTATTTATTTAACACTTATTGACGAGGAAAGTCTAACTAGGACAGAGCCTATTTTCAGCGGAGGCCTGTGGAGAAACACTCCAGATGCATGTCTTTAGACTGTGGGAGTAAACCGGAGTACCCTGAGGAAACCCACATGAATGCAGGAAGGTCATGCAGACTCCACACAGAAATATATCTTATATGAAGTTGACATGAACTGTTTGTGATTAGTTTTGGTTTATGGATTGCCTAGTCTATGAGTTATGGTACCTATCAGTTACTTATATAACATTCATGTATTTATATTATCTTACCTAATTGTTTTTTCTCTATTGTGCTTCTTTTATCATGTTTCAAATATTATATCACACACATGGTTCTCATTTATATATTTAGTATATGTTTAAGACTGCTGTTGTTTGATGACTAGACTTTCTTGTTAGGCTAGGTACTGAGTGAGAATTTTCTGTCAAGATCAGATCACCTATCAAGCTATATGATATTTTGTATCTTAAGGCATGCTTATTCCTTAGTTATTCAAATACTACAGAAAAGTCAGGTGATGAGCAGACACATATATAGATGACCACGAATCCCTTTGAATACAGAGAATACAAATGTGTTAGCTTATTAATGGAATGGAAAAAATAAGATTTAACAATTTCATGGACTGAAAAGGTCATCTCTTTCTCTCTTTATCTGTCTCTGTCAGTCCTTCACACACACACACGCATGCACACACACAGACATGCACACACAGAATTGCAAATGGAGTCACTTTTCACATCACAGAGTATTCTACTTGCCTCTTATGTTATAATATGCATCTGTGGACATGTGTTATCTTGATAGTGTGTATTACTTTAACTATGTCTGTGCACACAGCAGTTATTTCATTTATATTACAATATTCCATATAGTTTTCAATATCAGAAAATTTGGTGGTGAAGAAATGCAAGTTAATTTATTTGCCCATTTCTGTAAGTACTTAAAGAACTGTTTACTTCTGTGAAAAGAGGCAGTTCTAAACCTGTTTTTATACAACACTAAAACATAACAAGGGATGGATTTTCATGCTAAAATAAGATTAAATGAAATTATTACATCTACTTGATGATGCAGGTGCATGAAAGTCTCAGATTCTGTATTTCAAGGGATATAGCAGTCCTCTGTTGGTTGAAATTAGATATTTTTCCAGAACATTATCCTAGCTGTCAAGCGTGGCTCTGCCCCCTCCCCCCACACATGCACACCCACACACATGAGCACAAACGGGATCACTTTCTTCAAGTACTCCTACCTCAGTGCAGACTGCAATTAGCTAAAGTCGCCTTTTAATTTGCTTAGTTAAATGGCCTTGGAAGAGTAGCCATAATTTTTTAATGAATGGATTTTCTCAGTCTGATCATTACTGGCTTGCTAACAGATGGTCGTCAGTGTTAATCCCTTCAAATCCAGACAGCAGGGGGCCTGGTTTTTACTCTGCACTGATTAAAGTAGTGGATAACATCGATCCCCAACTGTAAGGTGCTGAGGAATCAGCCAAGTCAGCAATCAGAGCAGTAATTCCTGTTCCTACTACCTTCAACCTACCTGTCACAAACCTTACCAAGGTAAAAGAGGATCTAATACAGAATTTACCCAGCTTGATGTAATGGTAAGAGACTGTACCTAGTACCAAAAAATATCTGTAGTCAACAAATGAATCCCATAGCATAATCCAACCAGTTGTTCTACGGTTAACAGCCTAGCAACTTTGCTGGAAATTCTGTGAGCCTAAGTGACTACAGAAACATTTGGACTTTTATGCACATTGGCCATAAAATGCCTCTTTTTTAACTTGTGTCACTCTAATTACTGATAATACCCTATCATCTCCTACTGTCCTTACTTATCTGTCTGTTCTTAATGTAATTATTACTATTATTTTTCCCCATGAGTTCTTTCTGCTCATATCTCCTTTCTACTCCATTTATTATACAATTGTGTAGCTCTCAAATGTCATACATCGTGAAATAATTCACTAATCTTGGTCTTCAAAAATCTTCTGTCGTAAAATTCAGGTAGATTACACGTTCCACATGACCCAATGAGATATAGAAGTGTACATTTATAACAATTTGTGTTGCTCTATAATCTGAAAAAAGTATTAAAAGCAATTTTGCAATGGATTTTTCCATGCTTTGTGTTTCCATTTTGCAGTTTTATTGTGTGTTGCACATTTCGTTCAGTTGCCACACACTGTTTAAGCAGGCTCTCTCTGGCTGGATCCTGTGTACAACTGCTGTGGGAATTTTGTTGTCTCTTTTATTTGGCCCTTATTTCTTACCTACATCTGGGGTAAATGTACATCACACATTTTATAAGCTGCATGTTTCAGAACATTGGTACTCTCTCAGTCAGAAGAGCACAAATAACCAAGTGAAGAATGAAAGTAACACGTACACAAAATAAATGAATAAATCCTTTCGTTCCTTTAATAGTCAAATGGAACTTCATCAGATTCAATAGACCCAGTAGGGTTCCCAAATAAATAGACAGGCTCATCCAATCAGATTAAAAAATCAATTAATGCATATTAAAGACAAACAACTAAAAATACAAGCAACCATATTAAATACAATATTATTTAAAATTGTTTTATGTAAAAAACACAATTGATGTAAAAATAGAAAATACTTCATTCAAACTAACTGAAAAAATTACAAAAACTAAATTGTATCTGCTTTCAAAGCTAATAAGCTAGATATAGAAATTCTATCATTTATTCCTGGATGTTGTGATGCATTTAATACCTGTCAATACGTTTCTCTGTAGTCAAGATATGCTGGCCAATTTCCTCCCGTAACGTTAATTGCTACCTTCTCTAAAACACAAAAAAACTTATTAAAATTCTGGCATTCAATAGCATGTCATAAGAGCAAAAATAAGGGTGAAACATGTCTGTAGCTAGTGGCGTCTGTCTTATTTCCCTGAGTGTATTATTTAACACCCGTGTCTCATTTTGAATTCAAGTCAGTGTTCTGAAAAACTTCTATTTTTAGGGGAACTTGCATATCTCTCATGATGTGTTCATAAAGAACAGTTTGTAAATTTTTTTACAGATCTTTTTCTCTTTTACTAGATTATTTCTATGCTTGGGTATTATATACATCTTCAGTGAGACTGATTATGTTTTAACATACAACAGTCTCTGTAAATGCAATGATTTGGTTTCCATAGAGGTAAACTAACAATTACTACTGCAAGAGGAAAATAAAGTGAATTCCTGCTTATATGACAAAGAAAAGAGTACACCTTTACAGAGCAGCATTGATACCACAAACCCTTCTGAAAGAATGCATTTTCAAAACTCTATTAAAATAAAAACAGTACAAATGCAGAGTGCTGTTACTCTACTGTACCACTGACACAAAATGCAGTTTTTCATTGTCCTATGAATTGAGGCAGATGCACATAACTATGCCTACATATACAGTGCAACACTAGGTGCACCCATATATATATATCATACACATCTTCAGGTGTGTGATCCCATACTTCATTATGTCTCTTACCTGCTTTGTACTGTTGGATGCTTCCTGCCTCTGTATCATGAGACTTTACACTAGTGTCATTAGCCACAGATCTAAAGAACGTCTGTGTTCCCTACCAAACAAGTGTGATAAGGTCCCTGTTTGAAATGTTTGTGTAGGCTGTAGACATACCATATGATGGTACTATCCAAAGCGTTGTACTCGTATATCTTGTATGCATCTGTTTGGTTAAATAACACCCAGATGTCAATAGAGTATAGTCCCAGGAGGTTAACATACACACACGTATCATCACCACTGGAAGAACTGACACCAGCATTTATATATATATATATATATATATATATATATATATATATATATATATATATATATATATATATATATATAATTATGAGGATAGTTTCACATGTCAGTTACTGATTTGCCTTAATCTGTCATGATAGTTATGAACATTAATTAAAAATATCTACTTCTGCTGATATTGATTTTATTCAAAACTCAAAAAATAAAAATACAAAAAACTCAGAAATAAAATATGAAATGTTTTAATTAATTGTGTTTTCATCCCCTGCCCACTCTTGCTCATGAATGCTTATTTTAATCCTACCCATCCCCATGGGCTCCTAACCCCACATCTACACATTAGGGTAATAAACACTCTTTCCCCTAACAGTACCACTATATGGACAAGTTATATGTGTGCGAGTTTGTGCTGTTTGTTTGTTTAATTAATTGAAAAAGGAAATTTTCTTTTTTAGATCCATTAATCAATTGTTGAAGTAGCAACATGAGGAAAGGTAGTTTCAATGTAAATATGTAAATGTTTGAAGAACTGTGATTTGTTTAAATGATTTTTCATTCATTTGCAATGTATTCACACACACACACACACACACACACACACACACACCATCTTGGATTAGGTCTATTTTGCTGTCTCTGGTTGGATGCATTGGATGATTTAAGCCTGTCAAATATATTAGTCAACTGATTTACAAGTTATTTAGATTCAGACTGCAAGTTCATTTAAACATTACTCAGTCAAGTGTCGTGAGATCTGTTTAGGACCTTTAACATTTTTTTTTCTTAATTTGTCAGAATACTAAATGCATTTTATCAGATGACAATTCAGAGTTGTTGTGTTCTGGCCTTGACTTCAGGCAAATAAGTGAAGTTTAGAGTTTTATACGGTGAGAAGGTGTACTAGACATAATCAGAATTTCTTGAATGCTGCGCAAACCATGATTTGCGTTTTGGGGAAATGTATAACTTTGTCTATTGTTTCTTTAGGTACAAAATTACTGAAATTGTAGCTAGACTTAGATATATTGAGTTTATGTTAGGTGAAAATCTTTATTTTTGTGGTGACATGAGAGATGTTTGAGGTAAAGTTGTAAGTGTCTTGCCATGTTAAGGAGACTTTCATTAGATATTCTGGTTTCAGTATAAAAACTTTTGATATATGAAAATATATGAAATATGCATGTTTGATTACATTTTATTTTATTCTACAGTTAATGTTGTAGATGTGCAAACATTATAATCATGCTATAATTTATCATTTATGAGCTGTTTATAAAAGACTTTCACATCATTTGTGTTTATTATTCTATTATACTGATAATTTAATTTTGGAAAAAATAATTTATTTTAAGGGATCATTATAGACTTAAAACTGTTTCCTGGTTTGCTTCCTGATAAACTTCAGGTGATGTTTCAATGTAATCTTTAACCCCCCTGCTGTCTCTCTCTCATATATATATATATATATATATATATATATATATATATATATATATATATATATATATACACACACACACACACACACACACACACACACACACACACCTATACCTTTTTCTATGGTGATATATGGATGACATGTCTTCTCTAGCTGATTATTAGGATTTCCGTTGAAATGTTATATTATGATCTTGATTTGTAACTATTTTTGTACTGTAGTCTCTAAATGATGTAAATCCTATGGTCATTGGAAATAAATTAAAAATGAAATGTGCTGCTAACATTCGAATAAAACAACTGCTTCACTGAAGGAAAAGCTTTCATTCCTTAGAAGCACTGGGTTACTGCATTATTTAACCTCTGATGTTCTCAAAAACATAGTCCTACAATCTGTAAAGCTGTATTTTAACTTAAAAATGTTATGTTTATTTGATAGCGTAAGCTATATCATACTAGGCAGGAACAACAGTTAAGACTTTAATTTTTCAGTTAGAAATCCCAGCTCTATATATGATTATTCATGACAGGCAAGTTGTAACATGCCTGAAAGAAAGGAATGTTTAATAAGTAAGATAGATAAATTCAGTTTTACAAACTCCAGTACTATGTTGAACAATCAGAGGGCAAGTAAGCAATGCTATGCATCCATTAAATGATAATGTTGCTTTAAATGCAAAACCAGAGGATTAAGTTTTTTTATATACTTACCAGCTTCATTTGTAGTGATATATCAGTCCAGTTTTTACTTCTACAGGACCAGGAGGAGGATGTCTCTACTTTTGTAGTTAGCTTTCACTCTAATCAGGCCTACAAATCATGGGGTATTAATACAGCCCTATAGCAAGTCACTTACTTACATATGGGGCAGAAATTCAGCTTGTTTCATGCAGACTACAGTAGTCTTGTTTGGAAAGTAAGTAGAACCAATGATTTATCAACTGTTAATGTTAAAAAGGAAGACTAGAGTCCAAGACTACCAATCTACATGTTACTGTATTTCTGAGTACATGCCTGAGGTCTTCTCATGTACTCATGTTTCTGGAATGGAAATGCAAATGTTGGTGGAAGCAAAGAGGATTTATGAATAGATGTGTGTGTTTCCTGACTATTAGAGAAAGGAATTTAATATTTGGAAATAGGAACAACTCTACACAATACTGGAAGGAGTGGCAGAGACATATCCCATGGATTAATTTCACAATGTAAACAGTCATCCTACCCTGTACCCCTGTACACCTGATGAAAATGTCATCATTTCTGAAGTACATTTCTTGAGACTCTGTTTGAAAAAAGGATTTCAGTGTGAGGGGGGTGCTAAAATAAAGGTACTGATGAATATGAGGGCTATTCAATTAAGCAACAGGCTAAAGTCCCTGAATTCACTTGGTGTGAAGTACAGAAGGGATTCATTTTTTCAAGGTATAGTATAAGTAAACCGGTACTAGTGTATTTGATATTGATTAAAATAATAAACATTTTCTTCTTCTTCTTTCGGCTTTTCCCGGTTAGTGGTCGCCACAGATCACCTGTCCGCTCATGATTGGCAGTGAATTTTTACAGTGTCAAGTTGCCAGCCCGGCGCCCAACCTTCCACAGAGGGCACACGCATGCACTCATATCTAGGGCCAATTTAGAGTGTCCAATCCACCTACAGCATGTCTTTGGGATGTGGGAGGAAACCTGAGTACCTGGAGGAAACCCACGCGACCACAGGGAGGACATGCAGACTCCACACAGAAAGCACCCCAGTCGAGGATCGAACCAGAGATCCTCTTGCTGTGAGGCAGCAACGTTAACTGCAGCACCACCGAGGCCGCCAAAAAATGTATTGTTACTATTATGCAAAAAGCCCAGAATTCCCAGAAACAAGATACAGAAAATGATTAAGACAGAAATTAGAAGAAAGAAAAATACTTCCACAAGAAAAACTGTCAGAAGCATCAAATAAAAATTTGTATTCATTAATACAACAGATTTGTGAAAAACAATATTAAAATAATAAACATCTGTATTTTAAAAGAATACGGTCTTAAGCATGCATATGTTGGGTGTGAAAAAGAGTTGGAAAGACATTAATTTAAAAAAAAATAGTATGTTAGTTCAGATTGCCTCATGGGCAACAGGAAACAATGTGAAAACTGGGGTATTTGGGTTCCATAAAAGGAGACAATAGCTGCAGATGACAGGGAAACAGTACTTGAAAGAACTAGATAGGTCATTGCACTGTTTTCTCTAATAACAATTTTCATTTGTTGTATTTGTGACAAGAAGAGAAAGTAAGTTTTTGGCAACAAACCATATTTATCATCTGTATTTGTAGGGCATACTTTGCTGGATTTAACTGCTTCTAATGAGAAATGGTTCAATCTACTGTGCTGAACTGCAAAAGCCAGTATAATCTAATTTTAGCAATTGAGGGGCACAGTAAATTTAAAATTCTGATGTTTCTTGTTTCCAAGGATAAATTACAATACATTAATAATGGGGGCAATGAGGCAACCACTTCCCATGATGAGAACAAAAGGATCTCCATAATATCCCCCTGAAAGATATGAAATTGGTATAACCTTCATAATATCCCCCTGAAAGATATGAAATTGGTATAACCTTTTGATTCTAAATCACACAGAAAACATTTAAATGCCGAGTATAAGAAAGACTGTTATTTGTGAAATAGTGTGCCAACTGTGTTTCCAGACAGGCACTAAAATGGCAGTCAGAAATTGGATCAAGGACTAGGAAGCCCGTAGAGAGATTGTTGTCCTTTTCCTATTGTCTGTTAGCTCCATGCATCAGGGTATATGGAGAGGTCATTTTAATGCTTCCATCTGGGCACTAGGTTAATGCAGTTTGTTAGTTTATAGTTACTACCAGCAGTGTTATAAGCTATATATATATGAGTATCAGAGGGTTCAAATGAGTGCCAACATGGGCACTGATCTGCTTTCTAGTCATGGGTGATGTTTCCACAAGAAATAATATTGGCATCCACCTTCCAAGTTGAACGAGGGTGAACACCTTACCTGACAAGTACTCATTTTGAGTACCAGTGTGTTTTCCTACCTTTTGAATTTGACATGCAGTAAGTGTGCCATTCCATCAATAGAGTGGATCATCTCATGGCAGGATTTCGCTGTCAGGAAGTGCTTCTGAAGGGGTAATGAAGGTGAGATATACTTTATGAAACATGGCATCCTTGTCCCTGTATTATATGTAAGGATTAGTTTTCTTCATATGTGACACATGTTCTTTATGTGCTGCATGCATATGTGTTGGGGTATTTAGCCTTTCTGTGGCATCAAAATAACATGCAGTGGCTGGAAAACATGCAGTTTGGTGAATACAATTTCCATCCTTCCTGGTTGATAGGAGCTGATGGTATGAGCTGTTGATTCAATGAAATTGCTACATTCCTTTCCCTAAGATCATGTACTGACCTTGCGGCAATTATTTTAAGTGAGGAATGCGGGGGAGTTTAGATTGGAGGTGGGGGGGTACAAAGCCCTTATAAAAAAAACATAGAACGTGATTTTTTTTTTTGTGTCCAGAAAACTGTTCCTTTGCACACAGCTTACTGCATTGGAATTCACAGAGGTAATTGACTCAGGATAGCTATTGAGGCCTTACTTTGTAAACAGCATACTTTAACCCATGATCTGTTGTTGTCTTTTCTGTCCATTCCTCAGTGTATGGGTTTCAGATCCAACCTCAAATCTGGCTTTGGCTAGATCAGAGGTTTGGACCCTGTGCTCAGGCTCTTCCCCCACCCATAATCACCTGTGTAAGGCACAAGCTACCCCAGATCTCATTTGCTGCCATAAATGTTTGACAGATCTTGGTGCTCTGGAGTGGTTTTGTTGGAAAACAGATATATATTTAGGTAAGTAACTCTTATTTGGGTTTAAATTTGAACCCCCCCTTCTCCTAGCATTTATACTTGTTGTTCCCTACCCCTTTTTTTCCTTTCCTTCTTGCTGCTTTGGGAGCTTATTTTATAAAAAGTTTAAAAAAGTAGAGTTTAAGTAGTTATTAAGTAATTATATTTATTTATAGTTTATAGTTTTATGACTTTGTTTTCTAGGACACATTTCTTCTCCTGTGTCTTCTTTAGTTAGACCATGAGGATGGCAGATACGCCCTCTAATTAAAAAAAAAAAAAAAAAAAAACATAACTTGCTCCCACATGCTACCTAACTCAGATGCGCATGAGAAGTGCTTGTATTGCCTTGAGCCTTCTCATTTGGATTTTGCCCATTTTGTCTGTGAGGCTTTTGGACAATGAGCCATGTTGGAAAGAAGAACCAAGTTAATTTTAAAAGGGTCTCCTTCAGCCTACAATAGGATCAAAGCCCTCTTCCGGATCAGGGAACTTTGTGGCTGCTTCTTCTTACCTGTCTCTGTCTTTGTCTTCAAAAAAGGCTGAAAAACTCAGGGAGAGAAAAAGAGAAAGAAAAAAGACATGGAAAGCTATAAATCAAAAAAAAAAAAAAGAGATGTCTGGATCTGACACCCTTGTCAGCTCCACCGACTAAGATCTCTAGACATTCGGAGCTAATACTCTTTTTGGATCCAGTAACTCCACCTAGATTTTCTCTAGATCCTATCTCCACTAGGATCCAGTCTCCAATCCTCCAAGACTGACCCTGATATCATTCTGGGTCACCTTCTGCTACTACTTCTCTGAGGTCACCTAGGTCCTGTCAGAGCCTCATTGAAGCTGATGAAAACAGGATAATGAGGTGTTTCCTTTGGACCCAAATCCAGCTAGGGGTATTTCGGCTATGACCACTGTTGGATCCAAAAGAACCACATCTTCCCCTCACTCATTTATGGCTCCTTCTGTGATCTGACCTCTAGGAGCCCTTGGACCTGATTCTTGACCAGTGCAGGTCTGCATTGAAACCAAAACTTCATCCTTTTTCAACTCTGATGAGTTCTCTGAAAGTTAGGTCTGACACTGTTGGAGTCTTGGAGTCTTGAAGTCTTGGAGCCGAACCGTCAGTGTTGATTCCAACAGGGTAGGATTGAATTTGAGGGCTTTGGATCCTTTCTTCTTTCTAGAGGCATTAGTGCTTGATAGTTCAGCTCTGATGACAGCTTGGATCCCAGCAAAAACACAGGATAGAGCTACCTATGGGAGATTCGGACCAATGAGCGAGACTCCTCAGATCTGTGTCAAACTTGGCATTTGAAACTTTTGAGAGAATACTGTCTCAACCTAGAATGGGGACTACCCTTTTAGAGCCAGATCCAACCCTCCCACATAGAATTTTCAAGGGTCTGCAGCCTGCCATCCTGGTCCCATTGGGACAGCCATTTTCTGGCATCGTCAAGTCTATCCTCACAAAAGAGGCAATATCAGTTTCTGAGTCCTTTCCTGAACAACCCACAGAGGAGGTTTACAGGAAACACAAGTCTAAGAGGAGACACTTGAATTCCCCTGAGAAATCCCTGGGCAATGTCATTGATTTTGATTAGAGAGAAAGTATTCCCAGATCCCCCCCTTGAGGAAATATCATTTGGATAGATTCTCAAACTTCTCAGACAGAAAGCGGGTTGGTCCTTCCAGGTACCTTCTCTGGAGGAATCAGTTTTTCTTGAGGCTTTTGGTTCTGGTCCATCTACTTCTTGGGTGATTCCCCTGGCCAACAAGGTGATAGACCTGAGCTCCACCCAGGCATGGAAGGAACTGGACACAGCTGAAACTATCTCCAAAAACCCTGACAAGTTTTTGATTACTCCCAAAGACCATCCTCAATGGAGCAACAGTCCGCAGTAGATTCTATGGTAGTGGTGGCAACCACTTAGAAAGAACTTGCAGAAGAAAAATCCTCTGTCCATCCACCAAACAGGGAGTCATGTGTATTGGACAGTTTTGGGAAGTATGCCTACCCCTCATCTACATTTTCAGTGAGTGCACTTAACTTCTTGGCATACATCATTCATTTCTAGAGGGATTTGACAAAGGAAATTGACAATTCTCTCCTAGGGACCTTGACAGTGGATCAAAGAAAATCCATTGATTCATAGTTGGTTACCCTACAGTTTCTATCTAATGCCTCTGTGAACCTCATCTCTAAAGTCATAGAGGGTGCATTTTGAGCAGCTGGCACAGGCATTTCCATAAGATGGTACACCTGGATGCAGCTATGAGATTTTGCAGAGAATTTCAAGAAATCCTTTGTCAATGCCCTTATGATAGCTCAACTCTGTTTTGTCCCAAACTTAAAGAGAGCCAAGAAGTGAGAAAGATGGTAAATCCCTATCTGCCATAGAGATCATATTCACTACCCCTCAAAGGACCAGCCATCTCCAGGATCCAGAAGGGAGGGAAGAGAATTTGGTTTCATAAATCTCATGGCTTTGCATCTGACACTTCTGGAGGAAGAGCTCCTTGAGGCAGGTGGTGAACTCTTATAATGGATGCAGCCCAAAGGGCAGAGGTGGCCCCCAAAATCAAGGCTTAAAGTGTTGTTTCTTGAAGAAGCCTTTCCAGTGCCCCTGAATGGTTGCTTGCCTGTCACACTCTGGAGGCAGGCTGGAAGGCTTATCCTTGCCCCAGGAACTTGGACATCCATCACTGAAGACAAATGGGTGCAGAGGATCATAACCAGAGGCTATTTCATTCCCTTCTAGACCCTTTCTTTATACCCCCAAAGAATTCCCAATGTTTCACCCCCACAAGGAGAAGAAAATGATTCAGCAATAAGGAATCCTGTAAAAGAGATCGAGTCATCCAAGAAGTCCCTCCAGATCAGTGAGGATCTGGAATTTATTCAAGATTATTTTTAGTGCCAAAGAAAAATGAGACGTAAGACCAATTTAGACCTAAGTTGCTTGAACAAAAGTGTGAGCAAACAAAATTCTGGGTGGTCACAGTTCAGTCCATTCTTTCATTACTGAAGAAGAATGAATAGATGTGTGCTTGAGAGCTCTTCAGGATGTGTACTACCACATAAAGATGGACAGACACTATAGAAAGTAAATTTGCTTCTGCCTGGGAGCTAGTCATTACCAATTCAGAGGTCTGCCGCTTGGTCTCACCACATACCCCCTGGGTATTTGCCATGTGTATGGCAGTAGTGGCAGCTCGTCTATGACTGCAGGATTTCTGGGTATTGCCATATTTGGATGACTGGTTCATCACTGCCCCTTCCAGGAATCTACTCATTCAAACCAGGGACTCCTTGCTCCAACTGTACATGGATTTGAGGATTACAGTGAATCTACAAAAGTCCAAGCTGCATCCAGTCCAGTCTTTAAAGTTCATTGGAGCATTTTTGGTTACAAGATTTCAGACAGGAAAACTCCCTCAAACAAGAATTGCATCCCTTAAAAAATAAGTATAAAACTTCTTATCTCTCCAGGAGCCACTGGCGAGACTACATTTTTGTCTTCTAGACTCCATGGCAGCTTCCATCACACTGGTGCCATTAGCCATATTCTACATGTGGGTTCTTCAATGAACTCTTGCAATTCAATGCTCATTCAAGAGACAACCCATGCCTTTTCTGGTGATTCTAATGAACTTCTGCAGAACTCACATACAGTGGTGGCTAGAATCTCTGCATGTTCTATAAGGATTTCCTTTCATTCTCCCCCCCCCCCCCAAGCCACAGTGACCATGAATGCTTCCCAAATGGGGATAGGGCAGAATTACCTGAGAAAGAAAGTCTTAGGCACTTGTTCCAAACAAAAGCCACTCGTCACATCAATATATTGGAGATGAGAGCAGTCCTCCTAGTGCTGCTGGCCTTTCAGGATTCTCTTCCTTTGGGTATGATCTCTATTCAGACAGACAACAAGGCTGTTATTTGGTAGATCAATAGACACGGAGGAACCCGATCTTATCCTTTGTGTCTCACTGCTTTCTAATAGCAATGCATATCCAGGGAAAATCCAATATCCTTGAGGACAGATTGAACAAGTCTGTCCTGCTTCCTCGTGAGTGGTCCCTCAGTACCTCAGTGGATTTTTAGCTACAAGGGCTGACCCTGTTGTGACCTCTTTGCCTTGCCCCACAACATCAAATGTGACAAGTTCTTCTTCACTCTGGTTCCCTGACAGAGTGAGTCACCAAGGGATGCTGTGATGTACTGTTGGCTCCTGGGAATTCTTTACTCTTTTTCCCCTGACACCCTAAAGTTTCTTCAGAAGCATTTGCGATGAAGGTCACAGTCATTGTCATGCCCCCTTATGGGCCTCATCAAGTCGGAATAACCTTCCTCTAGCCTCATGTACTCCATCATTCCTAGGTGTTGGGCTCAGGCCTAGATCCTCTATCTCACCTGTTTGGTTCACATCACCCGAATGTACAATCCTTCAAAGTGATCACATGATTTCTCCAATTCCAGATATAGTTTGGTAATACAGGTTTTCATATTCAGTTGTCCACATTTTGTCTTCTTCCCAAAAACCCTCAACTAGGAAAATTTATAAGAACAAATGAAAAAGGTATTCTATTTAGACAAATGAAAAAATATTGACCCTTTCTCAGTCCATCTTCCAGCAATTTTTAGATTTCCTCACACACTTTTTCCAGTGTGGAGCCAACTATTCCACAATCAAGGTAGTTAGCTCCACTATCATCTTTCTGATGGGTGAATATCATGCCATTGCATTTCTCAGATTATCCAAGGCTTTATTCTGTGGTACCTACATCCACTGGTTAGGGATCCAATCCTTCCATGAGATTTTACTATTGTGCTACAGGCTTTGATTGGCCTATTCAAACCTATCATTAGGTTTTATCTGAAGTTTTTATCATGGAAGATTTTATTTCTAGTGGCTATCATTTCTGTCCAGAGAATTTCTGAGCTACATACCCTCCCATCAAAACCTCCCTACCTCATTTTTCACAAAGACAGTGTGTCATTAAAAAACAATCCCTTCTTTCTTCCTAAAGTGGCTTCTGAATCATTCATTAATCAGTCCATACATCTTCCAATGTTCTTCCCAAATTTTTTGAACAAGGATGAGTATACGTTGCATTTGCTACATATTTATCATCAGTTATGTTTTTATTTTCATCAGACAAAACCTTTAGAAAATCTGATCAGTTATTTATGTCCTTCTTTATAGCTAAATTGGGAAAACCAGTGTCCAGACTCACCCTTTATGCTGGTTGTCACAGTGCATTTCCTGTGTTTATCAAGAAAGAGAATTGCAAATTACTTTGACTCCAAAGGCTCATTTCACCAGCTATGTGGCTTTGTCTACATCCTTCTTCTCTAGTGCCCCAGCTGATGACAAAAGCACTGCAGCTACCTGGTCCAAGGTGCATACCTTCATCAAACACTATACATTGGATTTGCAGTCCAGATCTAGTGCCTCCTTTGGTTCAGCTCTGCTCTGGAATATCATTCCATAAGGCCTCCCAACTGTGAAAGTAGCTGGGAACTCTGTGTTGTCTGTTTACATCTTTCCTCAACTACCTTCCCACCATCCCCCTCCTTATTTTTTGTATGCTCAGTTCTTCTTGTTATGTTTCCATTACAAGATGGTTGTAACTGATCTAGCCCTGGCTCCAAAAGGTCTTGTCTTTCTTTTTCACTCTCTTCTGTCAGACAGGCATAGTTTACTTTAGCTAAGATGTTTATCTGTCAAAACCTTTATAATTTTAAATTCCTTTTTATTGGTGAGCAAACTTGATCTGAGGTAATGCACTAGTTGTACAGGGGGTTATGGATAGGGGAGGAGCCTGAGCATTGGATCCAAAGCTTTGAAGTTGCTGAAGCCAGATCTGAGACCCATATGTTGAGGAAGGATGGAAACAAACAACACAGATCCATCTTTATAGTGAGTAGATAACTTTCATTTAAACAGCTGTGCAAGTACATATATTAACATAAAAAAGCAAAACTGTCAGAAATACCAAACCCTTATTCAAACTGTGTTCTACATTCTAGTTTCAGAGTTCTATACAGTGAAGTACCAGTGAAAAACTATGTATTAATTATGTCTATGAATAACTGGCATGACATTTTGTAGCACATCAGTCAGCTGGTCATGTCTCCTAAAGTAAACATTCACAACATCATGATGACGAGAATAGATTTTCAGGGGTATAGCAGGAAACTTTCATACAGCATCTATGTCTGGGATTTCAACCACAGACATAAGCCTCTGCCCAAGTGTTAGGCTCACCTCTCTATCAATGAAATACTTTGCTGAAGGGGTTAGCAACTGAAACAAAATAACCACATCTTTTTTATGACTTTGTAGCCATTTGGCTTCAGGATATTGCACCCTGTATAAAATATTATGCATTTAAAATGTGGGAAAGATATGTATAATAGCTGTATAACTGTATCTGTTTACTGAATTTCAGTTACAAACTGGCAACATGGAAACCTCTGATACTGTGTTGCGTTTGAGTAGTCACATAAGATGATGTCACTAAGCCAAGACTTGTGTGAATAGCTCATAAGTCTTCTTGCTGTAGTCCCAGCAATTTAAAGGGACAATTAAGGTATGAAATTCATAGTACGTCACATTGGTGTGCTGTTACAAGACACAGCCAAAGCTGAAAGGGTTGAAGTAAAATGGTTTAATAGAGAAGGAACTGTGGCAATGTCTTACAGGCCAGGAAATGTTCACTTCTGTTATGCCACTATCAAAAAGAGATACAGGCAAACCTGACAGCTTTGTTCTGACTCCAATGATCCTAACATCGTTAAATGTTAAATGTGGTAATGGAAAACAGTGTTATTGTGGATATGGATATCCCAAAAATATTGGTGCTTCTGCTTCACATGCGTAAAAAAGCTAGGATCAGATCATAAATAGATATTTGCCCATGCTTAGTGCTTAATGTGGAAGGCACTCCCTGCATATCCTCTGTAAATTAATGTAATCACATCTGAGGTTGTCCACCATTACCTTTAGAAAATGCAATTTTTTGGCACACACACACACACACTCACAAGCACATATGCTTTTCTACTTTTTTCAGTGAAAAAGAAAAGGACCATTATTTTGCAATGCACTGTCTGAATGAGAGCAATTCAAGCACTTGTGTTTTTTAGCAGAAGAAATAATACCTACGGAATTCCGTTCAAGAATAGTGAATTAATTAGAGTGAATCTTTGTAAACAGGCCATGAGTGTGCCCTTATGCATTCATCCATGATCTAAGTTGAGTTGAAAGCGTTTGTCCACTGAGGGCAGTTCTGTTTGTTTACTGTAATAAGATACTTCTAACCTGTTACCATGTTGTAAGAAATCCAGTAACATTCTTTTTGCATTTTTATGAATTATTCTTGAAACTACAGCAAAACATGTAGTAATAATGTACACAGATACAATGTATGTCTTATGTCTTTGGTGAGCAAATTTCAAATCAATGAGCATTTATACCAAGAGTTAAAAAGATACTGCATTAGCACTCCTGATGAATCTGTTATTTTACATCTCTCTACAACCTCTTCACCTCTTCTGAACTGCAAACACATTTTTATTATTTTCCTGGATGTTAATACAGCATAGAACTCTATGAAACTATTTTCAATATGATTGGGCTAACAAGTAAAACGGCATGAGCATTTTGAATGTTTTGGTAAGTATAGGATCTATAAGCCTTAGACTACCAGTTTCTCAGCTGCAGCTGAAACTAAACATTATATCGGTGACTTAAATATTTCTTGGCTTGCAAAATAGTGTAATCCATTTTAACTGGTCACTTTATTTATAGTAGCCCCCATTCCTTCTTTTTTGATCCTAAGACACCTGCTTTATCTTTTAAGAGCTCAAATTTTCATGGAACTCAGGCAGAATGCCCTGTTTGCATCCACACTTAAAGCGTATAATTGTATTTTTTTTTTTTTTTAACATTTGTTTACTGGGGAACTCTGACTGGGATGGTTGCCCTTTTTCAGTGGAGGCCCAGGGAGAAAGTCTCCACATAAAAGTACACAGTGTAACAGCCCAAAATTATACAAACTCAGATAAATTATACATATCATAAGGAAAGCAGAATTATACACATCATAAGGAAAGCATTGTATGCAACAGACTTCTAATCAATGTTTATCCAACAACATACACTTGTCTAATTTACACTATACATTAACACACAGTAATATTGCTGAAAATTAGCTATACATCTGATAAGTAAGTGGGAAAGCGTTTAGGGGTGGGCTGAGATGGGGAAGTGTCAAGTAAGATCTTAAACCACCTAGAGCAGAGGTGCTGGAAGCTGTTGAAGACTGGGGGGTTGGAGGGTGACAGGGCCACTTAGTGATCTAAAAAGGGCAATTTTTTAAAACTATTTACTACCACAACATAGGTTCACTTGGAGGACATTTTAAGCTTAGCCAATTTCCATTTTGGTGTTTGAATTAACATTTCCTGATTGGTCATACCCAGCCCATGGCTGATAATTGTATATTAGCCCTAGTGCGAATAAATGTGATCACACTGTAAATAATTTGAGGGGACCCATGGAAGGGATGCAGCATTTAGGAACTGCCTCTATCCATTAGTGGCACAAGGAGCAATCCTGGAGTACATTTTCTATTACCCATCCTTAGATCCAAGTTGCATTTGAATATGGACAGGGATGAGCTTGTTTTACTTGAATGGATAGTCTGTTCTACATATATATCCATCTCTCCACAACATTCAGTTTAGATACCTGGACTGAGTATTTCTGATGCCATTTGATTTGCTGATGTTCAGCAGATCCATCTGTATTAGATCAGAGGATGCCTTGTATGCCAGACATGTCACCTCTAAGCACTCTGTAGGATACTGAGTATAGTGATAAATCTTTGAGGTGGTTCATGCAAGACCTGCTGTTTAGAACTTGTATCCTTTTAGTAAGGTATCTCTTTGGGTATTCCAATTGTTGCATGAGTCTGGACAAATACTTGCCAAAGTGGGCATTATGCAAAATGATTGACCTAATGAGGGCTTTGTAAAGGGGGACAATAACATCTCTAGATCTAGTCATAATCAATTTGCTTATAAGCTGTGCAATAAAGAAAGACTTTCTTATGACTCTGGGCACATGTTGGTCAAATGTTATGTCACTGTACACGCAAGTTCCCAAATGCCAAACAACTGGGTCAGTTCTTAGGGGGCATTGTCAAGTTCACAGTTCCCTGGAGTAGATGACTTCCCAAAGGATACGATAATGTATTTCTTGGAGTTAAGTTTCAATTCATGATTATGGCACCAGTTATTGTTTGAAACAAACCTTCCTGCATGATGGTTAAGTCATTTGGAGAGTCGATAACTGCTCCTAGCTTGCAGTCATCTCAAACATAGTCGGCCAAAGCCCTTTGGTATTTCATTTTACTTTTGAGATGTATATGTCAAACAGGAAAGCTCTCAGCACCGAACCCTGGGGGACACCATTGGTCACTGGTCTCTTCCCCTATTTTGATCTCCTGCATCCTGTGAGCAAGCGTACATGTATATATTCTTTGATTCACCTTCCTGTTGTTGTTTGTTTGTCTTTCGGCTTTTCCCGGTTAGGGGGTCGCCACAACGGAACTCCAGTCCACTAATGATTGGCAGTAGATTTTCATGAACGCCGAGGTGCCAGCTCGATGTCCAACCTTCAATGAAGGCATGCCCATTTACGCATGCTTTCAAATGCCCACCCAACCACAGGGAGGACATGCAGACTCCACACAGAAGGCACTCCCTGCACTCCAGCCGAGAATCAAATGGGAGAACCTCTTGGTGTGAGGCAACAATGCTACTGCTGCACCACCACGGACAGCTCCATTGTATTAAATTATATTCCTTGTATAATACAGCACCACTTGTTAGAATGTGTTTTAAATTTGTAGTTTGGAACAGTCTTCTAGTGAGCAATGACAGAAAATGTATGAATCAATAATGACAAAACTACCCATTTTAGAAAATTTCAACCATAAAAGGCCACTCAAACTTCTGTCATTACAATCCACCAATATCAGTAAATATGCAAAATCTCTGCAGAAGTAAGTCATCTAAATAATTCCACATTAAAGGGATCTGTAACTAATGAAGAGGTTGCTGCTAGCAAACAACTTTATATTCCATTGTTTCAGCTACAAATAAAGTGCCTGCTGCCTTTGAAGAATACATTGCTTATGCTACATTAAAAAATGATAAGCTAGTAATTTTGCAATGGGGAATGGATGGCAAATTGATAATGGGTTCATAGTTACTAAGTAACTCCTCCAAAGGAAGACATTCATAGGACTGCAGCATCCACTCCCATTAAAGTACAACACAATACAGTATCATAGATCCATCTACATACTGTGGGAGTAGAACCCACAGCCTTCTGCATCAAAAGCAAATCTACTACCTGTTGTGCTACTAACAATGCAAACAACTTGGCATAAGTAGCATTAAATTTCTCTTCCCCTGAAGCTCTTAGCTCCTTGTAAAATCCACTTGATAATCAACTAAATCTCTCAACTTCACAACACAAGAAATCTGGAAAAAGCCAAAATTTATTTGGGGGGCAAAGGCCCAAAACCAGGGACACATTTTAAATATTGCTTCTATAATCTTAGAAAGTTGCTAAAATAAAGTGTTTTGTGTTTCTTGTGTTTCCTGAAAGATAGGAAGACTGATACCTAAAGAGCTATCATTATTTAGTGAATTCAGTTCTCACTGATTTGCCAGAGAAAAACTAATTTTAAGAGAAACAGACCAAAAAGTATCAGCCAAATATTCTGTGAAAATATGGACAGTGTAGAGCTATGGACTCAACTCCCTGAATCACAAGTGATGGTATGGGTAGAGAATTCAGGCTCTTGTTTGGGTCTGAATAACATTAACCATGAGATATACCTAACTGGGGCATTTTACACACACACACACACACACACACACACACACACACTCCTGCAAATAAAAGAACAAAACTCTCCTTACTGGCATGACTCTGGCCCTCGCAGCAGCAAAAGAACAGTGGCAGCATAACTCCTGTAACACAGATCAATAAGAGAACAAGAACAACTAACTTCCCCGTGCAGATCCACGTTAGAGGGAAAACTCCACTTCATTAATTTTTCCCAACAGGCCTTGCAGCTGTAAAAGTGTTGGGGGGCTCCCGCTCCCCCTGGCTCTATGGTTCCAGCACCCATGACCTAGAGTGACTTCTTGACAGGTCAAGTAAAGAACTAGACTCTGTCTTTTGTTGTACTTATTTAACTAGCCTTCCTGCCCCGCTTCAAGGGAGTCACAAACAGGTCTGTACATTATATGTACTTAAACATGATAACCTATTTATTAATGTGTCTGTGAGGAAATCAAGCTAAATGCAAAAGCAAATATTAAAGAATTTACATATGTCATTTTTTATCAATGGTAAAAGAGAAATGTGCTGAGACATGTTTGTTATTTCATTTTTAAGTAAGTTGCTTCTGTGGGAACTTTCTACTCACTAAAACATATTTCTAGACATACCTAAGAAATGTTACTTTATTTTTAATGCATGATACAAAGTATACATTTTTCACAGAAAGATTCAATATTATTTATATAATAAAGAATGCTCACTATGACAAAATCTGAAAATGAATGATCTAAAACTATCTGTAGGTATGGTGGATAACAGGGTTCTTAGCCGCTCAAATAAAATAAAATAAAACAATATATACCTGGGGCCTAAGTTATGAAGCTAGCTACATTACACTGTTTAAATATGACTCTATCTGTAAACACAGCAGAAGACCCTTGAATGCAACATATGGCTGGCCCTATTTGCAGCTTTAATTTAGAGAGCCTCTTCAGGGCAGTATTTTAGCATTAGTTGATTAATGACACTGAGGATGTAATTTTCAGACAAAGATACTTAGGAAGTTGTGCCCCCTTTTGTGTCGCTTAGGGCATACATCTCTCAGTTAACTTACTAAACAGTATATGATATGTAACCTGAATACTGCTGAAACTACAGCTATATTAAAGCACCATACTTCTGTCCTATTCATTGTTGCAGCAACTGTCTCACATAGCTTCAAGGTCAGGTCAGGTTTGTTAACATGACAATGTTTTCCTGAAAGGCTGATTGTCAAGCTTGTTCTTAAATTGTTTTTTTTTTTTCTGTTTTCTAGAATTTAAAAAGATAAATTCTTTTGAACTGAGTTCAGATTATATGTATTGTTCAAATAGAAAATGTAGCATTCCAGGAATTTCTACTAATATGGAATATCATGAAGTTAGCCCTTTCTTAACTTGTGTTCAGCTATAACCCCCTCTCCCACATGTGTAAACACACATTTTTAACGAAAACAGCACAAAGGAGCAGCTGGAGATATGCAAAATGCTGGCTCTACTAAATGATCTCACAGTAGCTAACACCCATCAAATGGATCAGGAGAATGACAATCTGACAGCTTGCTCCTCTCAGCATTAACCTTGCATCAAAATTCTGCTGATAGCCACAGTTGTCGGCTATCAGAGATCTGGGTCACGATCTGGGCTCCTTGTGTGTGTGTGTGTGTGTGTGTGTGTGTGTGTGTGTGTGTGTGTGTGTAAATGGGGAAGCAACTGTTATACTATTGCTGTTTAGTTGTACTGTAGTATTTATGGTAATTTTGTTTCATAAAAGAACTGGATGCATGGTTTTTAGAAAAGGGAAGGAGCAAACAATATAGAAACAAATAGCAATTATTAAGAAAGAAACCTTTGTATGCATAATGCATGAAAAAGAAAAAAATGTTTGTAATGGTTTGGTTCTTTTTTATAACTGCATATTTACCCATGTCATTGTACAACATCTGAAGTTAATAAAATTGTTTGAAAATACTTTGCAAGGAAACAGGAGAATGTTTTTGTGCAATGTCACCAAACACTATCCTCCCACTGACAGATATATGAAGATATCACCACCTATCATCATCATCTCATACTTATTTCAATGCCTTGCCACCTCAGAAATCTGAACCCAGAGTCAGACTAAATTCTCTATGATCAGTAAGGACAGATTTCCTTAGAGGGAAAAAAAAAAAAAATATATATATATATATATATATATATATAGAGAGAGAGAGAGAGAGATGGAAACTGGATGCTTTTTACTATATAGAGGACTATGGATATAGTATTCAGTAAGTAACTGAGAAAATATAACCATTTTTTTTTTTGTGGAACATAGTGTTATAACACACTACACATATTACAGAGCTCCTAGGCCAAGTAAAAAGTGCAACTGCTCATGAAAAAAGAAAAAAAAAATATTCATTGGATGATTGTACTGTAACCTATGACCTTGGCAAGGAGATAGAGGGGAACTATTTAAATCATAATAGCAATCAGTTTGTCTCACAGAAGGGCACTTAAATACTAAGAAATTCTAGAAAAATAATTTCTACCAAAACAGTTTAAGTGACTTTTTTGTTAGCTATGTGTGTAATTCACAATAATAATGCCTATTCCCATCTAATCCTGAGAAAATAAGTGGTGTCTCCCACAGGCAATGAAAAGAACCATGTTGTAATAACACCAGACACTTAACATTTGTTGAGCCTCCAGAATGCAGACCTTGTTCAACTACTAAATGGAAAGAAGAAGAAAACAACTTTATCCTATTGTTAATACTTAATATACAATGAGTGCTCGTTACTATTCAAAAACGAGCAAGCTGATTGGATTGCCCAACCAACATGCCCATTGTAAATCGAGCATATGCCAATAGAAAAAAGTCCAGCTGCTGAAGTACCATCGGGCAACCAGACTATCTATTTATATATGCTGAGGGAAAGAGCAAAATATGAGAAAAATAAGGTATGTTCTGCAGAACTACAGAAAATATACCTAATTTTCATTGTATTTCTGCACTGTCCCTCGCAAAATCTTGGCAGTTAAAAAAGAAAAAAAAGAGAAAAAAAGAGATTCTCTCTCTTCTCCATTGGTTCTCATGCATTATGCTGATCTACTGTGCAAGAGTGGGAAAGTAAGTCCCATACACATGCATAGTACCTCAGTAAATAAATAAGAACGCAGAGGAACACTACAGCATTGTTATACAAAGACATTATTTAAGAAAGGTAAGCAATTTCTTTGTTAAATAATGTCATTGTAAAATATCAATAATGCAACCCCTCATGATCAAACCACACCAACCAGGTGTAAATACTCATATACCCACAAACAGTCATGGATTATTGCCTAAGTAGCATGCAAAATATCACAATCAAGCTGTTAATGCACCCTAGGTTTCAGTTTTTCTTCATTTATGTATTGTCCATACAGCAAGTGTCCAGATAATCAAGAAGTCATGTAGTTACTTTTCCTCAGTGTAATCATGAATCAGTCTGCCATTGCATTTGAGAAAACCCAGTAAATGATGTTTCCCATTGAGTTCCCATTGAGTTCATTCTGAGCTGTATTTAGTTTCTAACATGTGTCAATATAAGTTTAAAATTATGGGACAAAATCATAGTCAGATCTGTCAGTTTTATCCATTATTTTATGTTGACAAAATAGTTAAGTGTGGCCTGATGTCTAGCAGCAATATTTTTAGGTAAAGGAATTGTTAAAGGGCATGACACTCTTAAACTGAAAATAATATATAGATATATATTTTCAACATCTTAAACCTCAAATATGACCTGATAGGTGCCGTGCTGATGTGATTAATTTTATAGTCGATTTTGCTTCTCTATGTATGTTTTACTGGGGGTACAGAATGCAATGTAATGAGATGATAATTTACTGTGGTTTTGTCTCTTCCATCAGCTAGCAATCAGAGTACTTGGATTTCCTATTTTATGACTTTCACTTGCAATAGCCTCAGTTTCTGTTTTTCAAAGATTTTACTTCCATTGATTTTTACTAATGGGCATCCGTAATAGTGTTTTAAGGAATATTTGAATGTTAGGATTGAAAGAGTTATTTATTTTAGCAAGATAAGAACTGCAGTTCCAAGTCTCATTTTTCTACCTAAAGTATGAAATTTGTCACACATAACTAATAGCTTATATTCAGACTTAGCTAGCGTCACTTTCTTTAAAAGACTTTTCTGAACCTACAGCAGCCATCTCTTATGTCGACATCCCTACAAACAAACAGTGCTATCTGTATAACACAAAATATGATGTGGTGAATACCAGAAGAAAATATGCAAATTTTCCAGAGCACATTGTAAGACAGACTGTAAAATCAAATGCCTGCAGGAAATAAAGTGATAAATATATAAATCATATTTTTTCTTTTTATGTGGCAATTTTTGATGAGGAAAACCTGACATTTAGAAGAGAAGAGGTTCCATTTTCAAGGATAACAATGCTAAGCTTAAAATATTTGTTTTTGCTCAGGCTCTGAACTGTAGCTCTGATCTATGGGAGAGTACATAAGAAAACTGAGCACTTTCACCTTCGAGAGAAACATCCATTGAGTTAGAGAACATGCAAGATTTAGGCACAGTTTTATTGTGTGATGCACATCTCCAAAATCAAGTGAAGATTTCCCCCAGGTAATGAAAATTGTGATCTGGAGATTGAACATTTGCCAGAAATGAGTAATGATTGTGGGAGTCAAATTCCATATCTTACGTCTTCTTCTATTTAATGTAATCATCTCTGAGTAAAAAAAATAAAGTTCCTCTGGAGCACCTCACACTCATCATAGTTAAAGTGTTCTAACCTTTACTCTAATTCCAACCCTGCTTCTAACTCCAGCCCTACTTACTCTTCACCCCTACTTACCAATATTAGATATAGCATACTTTGACTAGTACTGCACACAAAGTGCATATTCAACCACTTCTTTTTCCTTCAATTTTTGTTTATTTTTTTAACATATAAGTGGAAGTACATTTAATGCCGATGTAAATAGCAACAATACAATTGTAAAGAAAATGAAATAGTCTCTTTTTCCAAGGGAAAGAAAGCTACATGCACTATGTAAAACAGGCCTGTGAGATATTAACTAAAACAAATTGTGGTACTGCAGACAGCAAAGTTCAGTATAGTAAGTAGTAATATATGTTGTATAAACAATAAATCTTTTGAGAAACAAATTCAGGAGGAAGATTTCTGCTGAAATAAATCAATTAGTGATACTTTTTACAAGGATTCTTGACAAGTGTCTTGCTAAATAACCTACTTTCCTTTATTTAGATCTCAGTTCAGGCTACTTCTTTTAACGAAGATAAAATTTCTTCAAAAGGTAGTGGTGAAATTGATCTCCTGTGCTTAGTGATACTTTTCTTTGCCACAGCCAAAATGGTCCAGAGCAGGTAGAGGTTTTCATTATACAACTTGTGATTACCATTTATATTAAATAGAACTAAAAATCTAGTTAAAGGAAACAAATCAAACCATAAAGCTTTTATGATGTCTTCTATGGAATCCCAAAAATATTTCAAGGAAAGACACTGCAAAAACATGCATCCAACCTGTATTACAAATCTTGGAACACCCTCATCATTTAATGGTGCTGTTTTTATTAATTTTGACCATTATATTTGGAGTTAAGAAAGATCTGTATAAAAATGTCCAAGTAAATATATGCCAGTGTTGAGACCAAAATGTATTTTTAATAGAATTCAATATTTTGGATTTCTGCTCTTGATTAAGTAAAGAATTACAGTCCAAGAGTATGTTTCCAAATGTTTTCGTTTAAATTAGTGTTGTACTCTATCAGAATTTTATATAATTTAGACATTTTCTGCCTTATATTTGTTGTATAATATATCACAGAAAACTTGAATTAGTTTAGGGATTTCTTTATGACATGAATGTGCACGAAATAAACATTTGTCTTGAGCTTGTATTTTAATATTCTGTAAAGGTAACCAGTCTTGAGGATCCGAATTATAATCATTTATAAGCTATTGAAGATCTTTTACTTTTATATCTTTAAAACATGATACCTGCAAAAAAAAAAAAAAAAAAAAAAAAAAAAGCCTTTGGTCTCCCAGAAGTCAAATTTAAGTGTGGAGACTTCAGTAAATAAAGATTTTGTTATCTGAAAAAATTTAAGATGTGGTTCAGAAAACAAAAAGGATGATGAGAAGGGAGAATTATGTTGATATTATTACAAAGATAATTCCAATTGATTTTACGTTGATTTATTCTGCTATTATTTCCTGTTAAGTCATCATTAATATTTAATAGGTTGAAATGTAAGGTTCTAGTCTGAGTTATAAGTCCATAGTTTTAAAAAGTGTTGCTTTATTATAAGTATTTCAGATAAAGAATGTTAATACTTCCTAAGTTCCAAGTGTTAAGTATGATGATGATAATGTAGGGCTACCCTAGGTTTGTTTGGAAACCATATACATTTTAGTGAGTGTTTATTAATGTCTTTAGTAACTGATCTATCAAGATATAAAGTTAAAGCTTGTATTATATATAATAGTTTAGGAAAGAGAATCATTTTTATTGATTATAATCTATTATCAAAGGATATTGTTTTGTTCCATTTATTAGTTAGGCTTCATATTATGTTTAATATGTGTGTAGTTCTTATTCATCCAATAGTATTCATTATAGTTATTCCTAAATACTCAAAGGAAGTGACTTGATTATCTATGATTTTTTTTTGTGTGTGTGTTTGTAATTTCCTTTTTTTTGTTTAGAGATATAAACTTGGATTTTAGATTACTAAAGTGTATACCTGAGTATGACTGAAATAGCTTTATGAAAAAAAATCTAAGCTTTCTAGAATTGATCTTGAGTTATAAAGTGTTAGAAGCACATCACTGAGACATAGTATAATTTGGGAAGTATAATTTTCCAAAATTTCTATACCTTTGATATTTGCACTATTTCAAATTAAAATTGCTGCAACTTCAATGGCTACAGCAAATAAAATAGCAAGGGCACAATCTGTTTAGTACACTTGGTCAGGGGAATGGGATCAGATGTGAAAGGCCCTAATTTAATGTGAGGTTTGTTATCTTTATAAATATTTTTAGTAAGGGAAATGAATTGATAAGGAAAATAATATTGTCATGAGTTTGTCTTTGATATACAAATCCAGTTTGTTCTAAATTAATGATTTGTGATATTGTTTATTTAATCTATCTGAAAAGACAGACATGAACATGTTATAATCATTGTTTAAAAGTGACATGTGTCTATATGAAGAAAAGAGTTGAGTATTTTTATTTTCTTTTACTATGGTGTGATTAGTGAATATTCCCATGAAGGGGGATTATCTCCTGCTTATAAACTTCTATAAGGGTTTTATGGAGAAGTGAGATAATAGGTGGGGGAATAATTCACATTTCTATTATTAGTGCATCTATACATGGGGCTTTATTAGGTTTAAATTGTTTAATTTTGTTTCCAGAACTCCTTAAAAGTAATTGCCTTTTGTAGATTTTTTTTTAGTTTATATGGCATATTTTTAAAAAGGACAAATCAGGATCTAGATTTGGGACAATGTCTTCATCTTCAGATTTTTGATTTAGATATATGTGATGTTGTCTGAAAATATCAAGGATGTCCCAATGTCTGTGTATGATTTGTTGGCATTAATATCTTATATTTCTAAGATGTTATTTCTTTTTGATTCTGTTTTGACTCTTTTAGTTAGATTGTGCGTATGTTTAGGAGACTACTTTTAATTTTTTCACAGCTATGGCTGTTTTATGTGATAATATTTCCATGTGTCTTTTAATCATATGTATTATATTTAGCTTTAGTCTCTTGAAGTTGGGATTGTATGTTTGATAGTTCTGATTCCAATTATTTTGTTTTCCATTTCTAACAAACAGAATTTTACCACAAATATAAGCTTTTAAAGAATCCCAGATCCTAACTATATTACCTCCATCAGTATTATTTGTTTATAAATACAGATTCAGTTCAGAAAGGAGCCAGGGTTTGAAATATTTTATTTTTTGCTATATAAGCAGGTATTCTGGTTAAATTAGCTATTTTTTGAAGAATGTATGGAATTCTAGGAGAATGGCATTGTGATAAGAAAAGGGAACAGGGTGTGATATTGAATGTAGATATCTTTGAATTTATGTCCTAGTATACTAATATTCTTTCAGTTCTAGTCTGTATACCATATTTATAGGAATAATGAGTGTAGATTAATGATTTGAAGTCTTTCACAGTGAATGTGTCTTTTAAGATTTTCAATCCAATTTTAAGCACATTTGCAATTGAAGTTATGATTTGATATATTTCATTACTAGAACCTGAATCATCAGTTGAAGTCACCTCCTATTATTAAAATGCCTTTATATTCATTAAGAATAATGTCTATGTGCTGTTCAGCTAAGTTTTGTCACATCCTAGGAAACCAATACACATTTACTAGGGTCAATAATCTGTTAATATGTTTTATATCAATGACAGTTAAGAGACCATCTTGGTACTCATATTTATGAATGATTTTCCATAAAATCATCACTCCTCTTCTCTTACTTTTAAATGAGGACTGTTCCAAAATTGAATAATTAGTTGGATTCCATACATTAATATCTGCATTTTTAAAGTCTGTTTCTTGAAGGAATATAACTTGAGCCTTGTTTGCTTTTAAATAATGAAACAGGTTAGATTTTTTCCTTGGATTATTTAAACCACTGACATTCAAAGAACAGAGTTAAGTCCATTTATAATATATATTAAGATAACAGTATAATCATCAACATAAGTCAATCTAAATATTGTATGTTACCTTCAGTAATATTTTGCATAGTTAAAACCAATATTTCAGGCATGATAAAAAGGAAGAAGGAAAATATAATAAACCAAAGAAAATAATTATATTAAATACATGGAATTCACAGAATTCCTACCTAGTAAATGTAAGGTCCACTAGGCTATGCTTCACTATCTAACTAGCCTTTAGTTTATCAAATAATAGAGAATTAATAGGATTAATAGAACTCTGCAGCAAAATTCTTATAATATGGAGATCCATGAAGTTTAAGATCCATGTTTTCTAATGAAAAGATGGCAACAGTAGAAGTGGATGAGACAACTGAATCATTCTGGGTATGAGAAAGAGAGATGAGATGATAAATATATGTTTGTTCTTTTAGTACCAATCACATATTTATTATTTCATTCATTGCATTTCCCTTTATCTTTCCTATTTTTTCTTTTTTCACTCTCTCTCTCTTCTATTTATTTATTTTCCTTTCTCTCTAACCCCTTCATTTCCCCCCTCTGATTCTTTACTCTAAATCATGTAAATTCCAACCACCTAGCACCACTCTTTCACTCTTTGGCTTCTCTTGCCTTGAAGCATTGTTATGGCTTAAAATAACATTTTCTATGGCCAGAGGATCTTAATAATTAAGTTTAAGAAGGCAATCTCCATCCTGTGCAGTAGTTTTAGCCCAAAGTAATAAGAGTAACACAAGCCTTCCACTGCCAAGCACAGCTCTGCTCAATATGTCACCAATGCAACACAACAGAAAAGGGGAAATTTTTCTAGAAGCATGTTTAGCACTTTCCAAAAGGATTTAACACTTCACCTTTGATTCACCGAATCCACAGCAAAGATCACCACATGAAAATCATAATGACCCATGTAACACCAGCCAGAGGAAAAAGTGAATGTCAGCAAGTCAGTCCCACAAGTGCTATACACTTTGTCAAGTGCTACCAGACATTGCCAAGTGCTACCAGTCATGATAAAACAAGCAACATAACAGAGACTATTGCACTATTAAACACTGTTAGTTTAAGGCAGGAAATATGCATATTAATGTCAGAAGTAATCCACTATGTGACTGATAACTGAGTGAGAAAGAAAGATGGTACCAGCTTTTACAATAAATACAGGAAGTGATGAGGTAAATACAATTTGTGTTAGTCTTGCTCTCAGATGAGACTGAATTAAGTAAGCTTACAGTTATTAGAGTACTAATTTGATCAACTTGCACCAAGTGCAGCAAAGAGAGTGCCAATGCAGAGGGGAAAATACCTCTGAGATGTGATTGCTTAAGAGAAGGCAAAGCATTTCACCATCCTCAAACCAAACAGCAGCCAGTGCAACAACTCACACAAACCTCCAAGCCCATTTCCCTTTTCCAGCACAAATAAGAAGTCTATTATCAGAGAACTGTGCATACACACACACACACACACACACACACACACACACACACACACACACACACACACACACACACACACACTCACACTCACACTCACACACACTGGTCATGATAGGAGGTATTGCCAGCCATGCCAGGAGAAGTAGGGCAGTAGATTTGTAAGTAACATATGCCAGCACAGCTAGCTGGAATTTTATAAAGAATCATATGTCATTTGTACACCAAACTGATTTGTACAGATGCTTGTGGTTAGAAATGTATTTGTAAAGCTGCTTGTGTTAAAAATGTAACAACACTGTGCCCTGCTGGAAAGAAAAGAAATGTACATGTATTATTGTAACTGAATTAAATGTATATGTTTTGACAGAGGGTACTGGAAGAGAAGAGGTTAATCCCAAACTTCAAGAAAGGTCTATATTAGCAGACCCAAAACTGTAGTGAGCAAACCACAGTTGAGCAACACATAAAGAGCAAAAGCCGCAAATATTGAAACCGGTAAACAAACCAAGTAAAACATGCAAAGTGTCACTAAGTGTTTTATGTAGGGGGCAAGCCCCCCTGCATCACCCACACCCCCGCTACTTAAATATACCAACTCCGAGTTCACACTACATTGAAGTAAAGGGAAGAATTCCCTATGGCGATCTCCGTTCACTCTTGCAATATTTGCGGCTTTCGCTCTTTTTGTGTCGCTCAACTGAGGTTTTCTCACTACAGTTTTTGGTCTGCTAATATAGACTCCTTCAAGAATAACAAGAACATTAAACTACTGGACATAGGCCATAAAGCTGTTATCTCAAAGTTTTGAATAAATCCAGAGATGCAATGTCTGTAAGAAGTATGGCTTATTAGCTTGTGTAGGAAGAAGGGGAGTGTTTTATGGTTTTATGACTTCCAGCAACAGCAGCAGATCTGAGCAATGCTTATGTGTGTGTATTATTGACATGTAGGTGCTAAAATCCTGGCAGCTCTAGTTACGGGGGATAGTACAGGAAATAGAGTCATATGACCAGATGTGTGTCATGTCACTCTGTAAGCCAGAATAATGTTTAGATATTAGTAGGAGATTGCTTTCTGTATTTTGTATTCTGTCTTGGATCTGACAACAAGGACCACTCCTCAACATCACCTTGTCTTGCTCTATTAAGTAAGCAGGAACAGTAATTATTTGCATTAGTCAGGAAAATATACTGATAATAGTTAAGTATCGCTTTTTTATAGCTGTGTGAATCTTGCCAGCTATGTTATTTTCAATATTTCATGTGACAGAAAATGTGGCATTTACTTAAATAGATATTTAGTATTTTCATGTTCTTTCATTAGTTATTATTAAATATATTTAAGATTCTCATTGTGACTAGTCCTTTTTGTTAAGTTTTGAGAGTGTTTGCATATATTTATTTGGTGATAACTGTGGTCACTCCTGAAAGCCTTGCTGTTTGGTCAACATTACCATTTGTATTAATATTAATTTCATTCAGTATAATTGCCTTTTAAGAGCCTTATAGTAGCTGACTGGTGTCAGTGAATCTATCTTATAGTCAAGGCAAAGTTGGCAGAGCAGGTAATCTGTGCCATACTTTCCAAGGTGTGTGTGTGTGTGTGTGTGTGTAAGTTAAATCTCAAAGAGGCTGTATGTGTCAGATACTTGGAGCAGGGACATGAAGCACTGGGTTCACAGAGAGAGTGCTGGAGGACTTGGCTTGGACACTGGGCTGAGGACCTAACCCTACAGCTGTGCCAGAGGGGAGTCTTACTGGGGACCTGGAGCAAGACAGATAGAGACACCCAGACCCTGGGGTGAGTGTGTGCCTTGTGTGCTCTTAAGGGAAATTGTGCTTGATGTAGAGTGGTCTGCATCTGGAAATGCTGAGTGTGTCCATTTGTATTCCAAATGAACATCCCTCTCCAGTGTCAGTAGTGAGGATTCACACTCCATAATTATTGGCCCAGAGTGGGGACATCACATATTGGTGTGCAGTAGTGTGGATAGTGAACTTCTGTATCCTGTAAGCAGTTGTCATTAAAGGAGTGCATTCTCTCACCAGTCACAAGGTAAACATTCAGAGTTTCATTTCACAGCAGTTCTATTTAATTTTTTGTTAGTTTAGTTTAGTCAGGGAAAGCAGGCAAAGATGTCAGCAGAGGATTATGGCAAGCTGACAAAGAACCAGTTGGTCAAGGTATACAAAACCAAAGGATTGATGCATGCCAACCTGACTAAAGAGGAAATGATTTCAGCCTTAGTCACAGCTCAGACCAGCAAGCAGGAGGATAACCAATCTGTTGATGGGAATTTGCAGCACTCAGAAACAGGACAGTTTGCCTTTTCTTCAGAGGCCTAAAAATCCATCTGGAGTTAAAGAGACTTGAGCTGGAGGCCACCATTTGAAATTAGAATCAACAGAGAGACTGTGGTGTTTGGAGTCTGAAGAAAAGGAGAAACAGATGGAATTAGAATCAGCAGATATACTGCAGTGTTTGGAGGCTACTTCATCAGGGTCATGGAGGTAATGGAGAAGGGAATAACTCTAGAAGCAATAGAGGTCAGTAAATTTCTTCCACAATATACAGAGGGTGATAATTTTGATACTTTTATTCATATTTTTAAAAGTGCATGTAAACAGTATAATGATGACCAAACGCTGTGGGTATAGTGCCTGACCCCCTTATTCCATGGTAAAGCTGTAACTGCTGTTTATAAATTTTCTGATATTCATTGTTTAAACTTTGAAATAGTAAAGAAATGTTTACTTGAATGTTTTACGTTAACATCGAGGGTTAGAGAAAAAAGCTTTTGTGAGCATAGACACAAGGCAGATGAAAGTGTGTATGACTGTATTCCTGAGTTAAGCACTTATGTTCATAGGTGGGTGAGTGGGTGTCAGGTCTCCACTTTTGAAGGGCTAGCAGACCTTTTGGTGAGGAGACAAGCCCTTAGCAATTTGCCTGAGGACATGAGAATCTGGTTGGCAGACCGAGACTGTAACGCTGCAGATGACCCGGGCCAGAAAGGGGATCTCATCTTAGCAAGCAGGGCATTACTGCACAGGAAAAGGATAGCCAGTGCTACCCTTGGATATAAGTGAATCCATAGTGGGCAGCCTAAACCACCCCAACAGAGTCCACCAGTAACAGGGGAAGCACTGGTTCAGGTACATGGCCAGGATCAAAGGTTAAATGTTTGAAATGTAACCAGTGGGGCATGTATTATGCATATGTCCATAGCGGCAAGGTGGGGAACAAAAACCTGGGGAGCAAGCAAGTAGGAATAACAGTATGTCAGTGGTAAGTTGTCTGGAGACAACAGGGGTACCAAACGATCACAAGAGGTTATATCCAATCTTAGTGGATGGAAAACAGGCCACTGCGAAGAGAGACACAAATTCTGACATAACCATTATGAAGCCTGCAGTGGTTAAAGAGGATCAGTACATGCTTGGGCAGTCCACTCCAGTCAGAGCTTTAGGTGGGACCCCATTCTAAATGCTTTGGCCAGGGTACACCTTGACTGGGAGGGTGGAAAAGGAAGCAAGCAACTAGGTGTGTTTGAGGATATCCTTGCAGATGTCCTGATAGGGAATGATTTTGATAATGCAATACCTTGTGTGTATACAGTTACATGCAGTCAGGCTTGGAGATAGGCATGTGGGTCTGGTAGCCTGGGGGAGACCCAGACAGACACCACACTTGAAGCAAGGGCTGGTGAGGTGGCTATTTCAGGGAGGGAGCTACAGTGTAGCAGTCAGCCTGAAGGTGAGCCACAGTTGCTGGTGGATACTGATGTTCCCTTGAACAGAGTGACTACAACTGCAGAGGTGAGTGGTAGTACTCAGGCTGACAGCAAGGCACCACTGTCAGAGGACACCAGATTTTCTGTGGAAGGGGAACTGGGATGAGTCACAAAAATAGTGCTGAGACAGGCTCATCTCTCAGACCCTACAGTAAGAAGCTTGAGGAAGATAGCTATGGAGGGACCTGATTCTCAAGAAAAAAGTGAGTCTGCATACTGGAACAAAGGGTTACTGTATAGAGAATGGACACCTGAGGGAGGGCTAGAGGCTGAGGTAATACAGCAATTGGTAGTGCCTAGAGCCTACCATCTGGCACTTCTAGCAATAGCCCATGACATTTCTTTTGCAGGTCATATGGTCATAAAGCATACCAAGAGACATATTATGCAGAACTTTTATTGGCCTGGGATCACAAGGGATGCAACAGGGTACTACAGGACTGGTGAGCAGTGCCAAAAAGTAGGCAAGGCAGGAAACAAGATCAAAGCTCCTTGGATGCCTCTGCCTGTGATTGAGAAACCATTTCAGAGGGTAGCTACGGATATTGTGAAGCCTCTAAGTTCCCCAATTTCCAAAGGGAAGAAGTATAGCCTTGTGATAGTTGATTATGCTACCAGATATCCTGAGACAGTGGCTCTGTCCTACATTGAGGCAAAGAAGGTGGTAAATGCTTTGCTAGAGATTTTCAGCATGGTAGGTTTCCCAAGAGCAATACTGACTGACAGAGGTCCACTATCATGTCAGACCTGCTGGCTTGTCTGAGGAAGCACTGTGGGGGTGAAGCTCCTAAAGACCACCATCTACCATCCCCAGACTAATAGTATTGTACAGAGATTAAACTTTACACTAAAGACCATGCTACAAGCATTTGCAGACCAATTTAAGAGAGAGTGGGACAAATATTTCCCCATCTGTTGTTTGCTTACAGAGACCCTAGGAATCCACAGGTTTTTCACCCTTTGAGTTGCTGTATATACATAGGCTGAAGGTGTCTTTAGATTTGATTTGGAATGAGTGGGAGGGTGAGTGTGAATCCAACAAAAAGTCTGCTGTGGTATATGTCCTAAACCTCAGGACAAGGGTTAGGGATCTCATGGGCTTGGCCCAGGAGAATGTGGCAGGAGCCCAACAGCAGAAAAAGGTTTGGTATGACAGGAATGCTTGAGCCAGAGAGTATGATGTGGGAGAGCAGGTGATGGTTCTCATTCTTGTCAGACACAATAAGCTGCAGGCAGCTTGGGGAGGGACCCTTCAATGTGATAAGGAAAGTCAGTGATGTTAACTACATGGCAGAACTGCTAGGCAGGAAGCAGGGGCCCAAACTGTACTATGTTAACATGGTGAAACCTTGCCATAATAAAGAGGGCCTGCTGCTAAGTATTTTCAGTAGGAGGCAGGAGGAGTCTGAGGTGGATATATACAGTGAGCCAGTCAGCAAAATGCCAAATTACTATGGTGGAGCTTAGGGTTACAAGCATATGATATGACAATGCAGCACTGTAGTGGGGTCAACAATGCCAAGGCAGATGGAGTCTCAAGACAGGGTATGGGGTAATGTATTCCCAGATATGCTCATTTCTCTCAAGCAACATTTCTCGAGGAGCACTTGAAAAACTAGCCTAAGTCTTCAAAGGGGGGGGGGGGTGATGATAGGAGGTACTGCTACCCATGCCAGGAGAAGTGCAGCTGTGGATGTGTAACATATGCCAGCATAGCTAGCTGGAATTTTGTAAAGAAGCATATATAATTTGTGTATCAAACTAATTTGTACAGATGCTTTTGTTTAGAAATTCATTTGTGAGGCTGCTTGTGTTAAAAATGTAACAACAGTGTGGCCTGCTGGAAAGAAAAGAACTGTACATGTATTATTATAACTGAATTAAATGTATATGTTTTGACAGAGGATACTGGAAGAGAAGAGGCTAATCCTAAATTTCAAAACTAGTAAGAAAATTAAACTTCTGGACAGAGGCCATAAAGATGTTATCTCACAGTTTTGAATGAATCCAGAGATGCGACGTCTGTAAGAAGTATGGTTTATAAGCTCCTGTAGGAAGAAGGGAAGTGTTTTATGATTTTGTGACTTCCAGCAGCTGCACCAGATCTGAGCAATGCTCTTGTGTGTGTATTATTGACATGTAGGTGCTAGAATCCTAGCAGCTTCTAGTGACGGGGGATAATATGGGAAATAGAGTCAGGACCAGCTGTGTGTGATGTCATTTTGTAACCAGAAATAATATTTAGATATTAGCAGGCAATTGCTCTCAGTATTCTGTATTCTGTCTTGGATATGACAACAAAGACCAGTCATCCACATCCTCTTATCTTGCTCTATTTAGTATGTATGAGCAGTAATTCTTTGGATTAGTCAGGAAAATATAGTGAGAATGGTTAAGTATTGTTTTTCTGTAACTATGTGAATCTTGCCAGCTGTGCTATTTTCAGTATGTCTTGTGACTGAAACTGTGGTGCTTACTGTAAATAGATATTTAGTATTTTCATATTCTTTTATTATTTATTATTAAATATATTTAAACTTCTGATTGTGACTGTTTTTTTTAGAAAAATATTTAAGTTTTGAGAGTATTTGCATATATTTATTTGGTGAAAACTGTGGCCAGTCCTGAAAGTTTGGTCAACATTAGCATTTGTATTAATATTAATTTCACTTAGTATAATTGAATACCCTTTTAAAAACCTTATAGTAACTGACTGCTGGCAGTGAATCTACTTTATAGTCTGGGCAAAGTTGGTAGAGCAGGTAATCTGTGCCAGCATTTTCCAGGTACGTTATGTGTGAAAATTAAATCTCAAAGAATGTGTGCATCAGCTACTTGAAAAAGGGACACGAAGCACAGGTATCACAGAGAGGTTGCTGGAGGACTTGGGTTGGACACTCAGCTGAGGACCTAACTTTACAGCTGTGCCAGTAGGGAGTCTTATTAGGGACCTGGAGGGAGACAGCTAGAGACACCAAGACCCTGGGATGAGTGTGTGCCCTGTGTGTTCTTAAAGGGAAATTGTGTTTGATGCAGAGAGGTTTGCATCTAGAAATACTGAATGTATCCATTTGTATTCCAAGTGAATGTCACTCTCCAGTGTTAGTGGTGAGGATTCAGGCTATTTGATTTGTGGCCCAGAGTTGGGATGTCACAATATATACTAAGCATCTTCTCATCATATTCCCTGTCAAGAAACTGTTTTTTTTAACTATATAGATTTCATTCTGAAAACTTGAGGTATTAATGCAAATTCTTCTTGCTGTGAGAAATTGAGAAGAGTGAATGTTACATTCGAGATTGAGGGGCAGGTTACAACTTTTGACATCCAGATATCCAAGCGTATGATAGTGTTTCAGATGTATATTGGTGTCTAATGACTCATCCTGTTTCTTAAGTAACCTGGCATCCAGAAAGTTACTAGAATCCTTCCCAATTTCTAGGGTAAAGTGTAGGTGAATCAATTCATATTCAGCCATGTCACAAGTCAGAAAACAAACGTAGTCTGACCATAGCACACAGCAGTCATTCAGGTAGCACTTCCAAAATCTAATGTTACTTTTAAATATCTGAGTGCCTTTAGTAAAAATTATTCATTCTTCAAAAAAAAAAAAGAAAAAGAAAACAGTCCCCATAGCAATATCTTGTTTTTGCAGGAAAAAGTGAAAGAAATTTTGTGTAAGCACCAATTGTAAAAGTTCCAAAATAAGCATACATAAATCAAGGGAATAACAGTGTTTAATGGCAAGCAAATTCTTTTCTTGTGCAATGAAGGTATATAATGATTGTACATCAAGACGGTACATATATTTCCCTTGTTCAAGTATCAGGGGTTTCTCAGTGGCTTTTATTGGCTTAATTTATGTAGGTCTATTTGTAATAATCTCATTATTAAGTGAGATTGTGAATGAGATAAGCTGGAGGTCAACAAATCGAATAGTCAAATCTGCTGGACTTCCTATCTAGGGCACTGCCCTCACTTGTGTTGTAGGGGGCACTTTTATGTTATGTTATGTTATTTATTTATTTTATAGTAAAGAAACATAATTTTTCTTTACTACATTAAAAAAATAAATACTTGGAAAGCTTCTCTACAACAGAAACAACAGCGTGCCCTAAGTGGCTGCCTAGTTGGTCTATGCCTAAGGGAGGCCATGACTTTGGTTCATGTCAAATGCATGCTGCTATTAATGCAGAAAATGTCTTTGCTTCTCAAAATGAAACTTTGGGGAAACTGTATTTGTAAACCTCTATGGTATAATTAAACCCTGTTTTTTATACACTAAGATCTTGAACTCCTGTGTTCTGTTGTCTAACTCAGTTGTATTTCCTTTAATGCATGGTTGCACATTTCTTCCTCTCTGTTTTTGTAATTTTCAGAGATTATCTTTTCTATATTATTTTTGCAATTATTTTAGCTTTGTTCCCTAAGTGTCTGCTGAAATGGGGTTTCATGCTCATTTGAACTACCTTGGTAAACAGATACTTTTTTTATCTATTTGTTTATTGGTAAGCCCACTGGACACAGTTGTCTGTTTTCATGGGCAGCCTAACAGCACTGTCTGGTTAAGTAACTTATTCTTAGTCATACAGCTGGCAAAGGAATGTGGTGGTTGGAATCAAACCCTGTACCCTGGGTACAAGAAGCAGCTCATTAACAGCTTAGACCTTTAGTCTTCCGCACTAACTGCCATACATAAATAAATATATTTTTTACCTTAAGATCCTCGGGAAGTTTGTGTTGATACAGTCACTGGAAATGTATTAGAGCACATTTACATTGCTTGATCTCCCATTCATTAGCATTCAGAGCCAGCCATGAAACCACACATGCATTCTTCCCATCAGAAGGGGGTAAGCACTACATAAAAAGTAGGATTCTTATACCCTCCCCTTCCAGTGTTCAGAAGCCTAATACAAATACATATTGCAGTTCTATACCAGCCATACAGCTCAATCTTCTATTTTTTGCAACAAGATTCTGACAATTGAAGCTGCAATAGTGAGGAATTCAAAGGAAAACTTGAAATGGAATGAACAGTTATATGTTTTCAAAGCTATTTCTAATGTACAACACTCTTGGTCTGGTCAAGCTTATCCTCCACTCTTGGTAGTGAAGTCTCTTTTTAAAAATATACACAAGAACCTTAGTTCATATGAATGAAGATAAGTTTGACCTTTAACAATGTTTGATATTAAAGTCAGATGTTACAGTATAAAAAAAGAGGTATGTTTACATTATCTGCAGCGAAAATCGGTTGGTAAAGGACTCAAGATCTCATTTCAAAACTGTAATTATATTCTGACTTAGTTTTAGAAGCCACATGGGAAAATGTACTATTTGTACAGTGACTCTCTAGAAATATTTGAAGATAAATTAAATGAAGTGAGAAAATGCAAAATTCTGAGAGGAAATTGTTCTAATCCATGTCAGGCGCTAGCTAATACATTGGAGATGCTAGGTCTCTCAAGTAATTATTTCTGTTCCCAATACAATTCTATGCACATATTTAAAGATGCCTGAGTTCATTCACATTAGTTTGTATATGTAGCTTGGAATGCATAGCATCGAACGTTTATGCTTAATTTTGAATTTCCTTTTGTCATTACTTTGAAAATATCTACCCAGTTTCAGTGCTGTCAGCTACCACATAATCTCTCTTTTTCACAAATTCTTGAACATACAAATTGCACTTCCCAGGATTTAAATCAGAAGAAACTGTTTTGTTTCAGATTATATTAAGATGATTAGTGGTTGACAAAGAGTTAACAATATCTAGCAATCTTTAAGCTTCACCCATCAGTATTACCAGAGAGAAACTGTCATTATTTAGATAATACAGTGAAATCCATACCAGTCCTAGAATCAAGCTGGGGTGCAGTCATGAACCCAGGTCTTTGTGCAGTTATTTAGTGGAGAAATCTACACAGTGATTTGTAGTGAAATTAACTATTTGTAACATACTAGACAATGATTTGTTTTGAAATGAGAGTTTTTTTTTTAAACAGCGGTGACCGTAAAGCAGGGTAGTTTGAATTTACATTAAACCATTATGCACATATTCCTAGATGAAATGCATTTCTCTAGATCAAGACATCTCAGCTATCCTACATGTGGCTCTGTTGTTGGTCTCACCAAGCAGGGTATGTACATTGAATAAAAGTGACCATGGTCAGCATTTTTGTCAAGCTTATCCGAGCTTAATCTTCTGTAATCTTTTTGTTCACATATGCTTTTCAAGTCACCAGCTTTGGAAGTGTGACAGACGAAAAAAAGATAAATGCATGCACTAACATGTGCGCATGCACGCTCACACACACACACTTTGGCACATGTGCAAATAAATGCATGTACTAACAAACACATACACACACACACACACACACACACACACACACACACACACACACACACACACCTACCTCTTTGGCACTTCTGCAGATAATTTCATGCACTAACACACACACACACACACACACACACACACACACACACACACACACACACACACACACACACACACACACACACACGCACTCACATACACATCTCTTTGGCAATTCTGCAAATAATTTCCTGCACTAACAAACACACACACACACACACACACACACACACACACACACACACACACACACACACACACACACACACACACACACACACAGCAAATAAATTCATGCACAAACACACACACACCTCTTTTGGCATTTCTGCAAATAAATTCATGCACTAACACACACACACATACACACGCACACACACACAGACACACACACACACATCTTTGGCACTTCTGCAAATAAATTCATGCACTAAAATCATCAAAAATCATCATTTATGATCTGTATGACCATAAACATAAAGAAATGTGTTATGCCAAATTGATAGGCATGTGTTGTCAATACATTTCTCTCATTAGATCTCCTGATACTATAAACATGCTCCTGCACCTGCTCTTTCAAAGATCGGTCAGTCTTGCCGACATAAAATGAATTGCAGGTACCACATTTGGGTAGATAAACTAGTTGTTGGGTATTGCAGTCAGCAAAAACATTAAAGCAAAACTCTATCATAGTAGGACGAATGAAACAATTACTGTTGTTCATATCATACAGATCATAGATGATGATTTTAGGATTGGAGATATAAGGAATAGGGTCGAGCAGCAGAACTTGGATTATCATGTTACAGTGTTACAAAGAAGATGGGCTCAATGAGGCGGTTCCTTTCAAACCACATTTAAGGTCACTTGGTTTTGTTAAATAAGAACATTGGTTATTTTGTATTTAGTATTGACTAGTTAAAGGTTTTTATTTTATGTTTCATATGATCTGAGGAAGCGTCCATTCAGGACATGAAAGTGCTTATCAGCTTATTAAAAGGCTATTTTGAACTCAGTTGTGTGGTGCATATATATTATTCAAATATTTTATTAAATATAATTGATAGGGGTTCAGACATTTTTTCTTGATTCTGTGTAGAAAACCAGCAGATAAATTTTTCTGGTCTCCTGTAACTTGAGTTTTTAGTTTTCTTTGTGACAACACAGTTATTAATGTCTGTAGTTATGTTAGGAATGCATATTCTTGCTCTCTAACATTTCTTAACATATTTCTTCAGCTGTTATGAAATGTACACAAACTTATTCTGCAAGCATATTATCTACAGCTTGAGGATGTGTGATCATGTAGTTGTTTACTGATACTATACTATAATACCCAATAATTTGTACCCGTTACATTTTCTGATGTCATTAAAGAATGCTTTATTATAGCTTTCACCCTTTGAAATCAAGTCTGGGGTTCAAAAAAATTTGTGGCAAGTGATTTTCAAAGATGAAGAAGTGATGCTAAGGGGGAGTGTGTAATTCAGAGGCACACATACTGCTAACAGCAACTGGGAAATAGTGTAGCTGTGTGTGGTATATGCTAATAGCTATATTATGACGTAGTTACAAGGAATATCTAAATGAGTGTCCTGGTGTGTGTAAATGAGGCAAATCAAGATGATGGAGTGATTGAGAAATGTATAAACAGTCCACCTTGGAGCTGCACACACCATGGAATTGACCAATGTTTTAGTGAATGGACATTTTATATTCAGACACACACACTAATTCTCCTGTCACTAGGCTGGACAATGACAGGGTGATGGTAAGTTGGCCTTCAGATGCCAAGTTCTCTGATATCTGAAGGACCCTTTCACCTAGCAAGTGTGACTGCAACATGGTGGTGGTCATGTGGGGGCAAATGACTTAACATGCAAAACCCTGAGGGATATGCAGAGAGACATGTTAGAACTCTCCATTCATGTCACAAATGCAGGCAAGACTCTGGGCCAGTGCAGAATCTTTCCTTCTCCAAGAATGATGTCCAGGTACAACGAAAAGCTAATTGGCTTCATCAGTTGAATAAATAGTTGGTCTCATTCCAAGGGGATCCAGTATGTATCAGCATAGGAGGAGATGCCTAACAGTCATACTTGCTTTGTCAAGGATGGCATGCATCTCTAGTTGCAAGACTTTTGCAAGGTGTCTAAAGCCTTTGCTGATTCCATAATGACCTTTTAAGCAGGGTCCAGCTGATGGACATCCCAAAATAACTAACATTTCAAATCAAAAACAGGAACACATTAAGGTGGCTCTGCTAAATGTCAGAAGTCTCAACAACAAAATACCTAAACTTGAGGCTCTCCAGCTCTTGGAGTACACCCATGGCTGTATAATTACTGAAAACTGGTTTAAATGTTCTGGAAGCACTGCCTCCATACCTGGAGTTTGTACTTACTGTTCATTCAGACCCAATAGCAATTGTGGTGAGGAAGCTCTTGGTTTTGGCTAGGAGCGAAAACGTTTTTATTAAAAATACGTTCACTTTGATTTGATTTGGAGTTTTTGGTCTGCCTACTTCGTTTGTTACCTCTAGACAGATTCATAGAGACCCACAAATGGAACTCACAGAGCTCTATATCACTCAAAACAGCACCCCCATCCATATCCCCTGACAATCATGTAAGGACTCCCTATAAATAAAAACCCAATTATTTCTGGGAAATGTCACTATGCATCATTAACCTGGAGCATCTATACTTCAAATGTAGGATATACCCTGATTTTATTAAACAAAAACTACCTGGACCATATAGTCAGCAAACCCACTAGAGGACATAATATTCTTGACATGGTCCTTAAAATATAGCTTCTTCATATACTATTTCTCTGGTATCTCCCTCCCCAGTTAAGATGGATCACACACCAATGACTTTCACCTTAAAAATCTCCAAACCTGCAGATACTAATATCTTGAAATTCAAGGATTTCACTTGTATAAATCTCTTCAAATTCTATGACATTGTTTCTAAACTCACTTATACCAGCATAACCCTAGATGATGCCATAGTATATAACTTCACAAAGGAGTTTTATGCTCATTTAAATAAATGCATAGAACTGACAGTCCCAACAAGATCTAAATATGATGAGAAGTTTAAAAGCAAATCATGATAAATAAATTCTACAATGAAAGGGAAGAACTTCTTAAAGTATACAGCAAATCAAATGCCCCTCAAATCAAGGATAACACCAGAAAATTGTCTAACAACTAGAAAAATGCTATTAAGACTGTAACATCCCTACTCTGGGCCAGCAATCAAGAAGCGTGAATCCTCACCACTGACACTGGAGAGAGATGTTCACTTGGAATACAAATGGATACATTCAGTATTTCCATATGCAGACTTCTCTGCATCAAGCACACTTTCCCTTAAGAGCATACAGGGAATACAGTCAGGGGTCTGGGTTTCTCTATCTGTCTCCCTCCAGGTCCCCACTGGTATAGTTTCAGAGTTAAGTCCTCAGCAGAGTGCCAGAGCCAAGTCTTCCACCACTCTGTGAAACCAGTGTGTTGTGTCCCTGCTCCAAGTAGCTGACACACACATTTTGACATTTAATTTGCAGTCACACACACACCTAGGAAAGGCAGGCACATATTTACTAGCTATGCCACTTTGTGTCCAGACTATAAGATAGATTCACTGCCACTAGTGAGTTACTATAAGGCTCTTAAAAGGTTATCTAATTTTACTGAATGGAATTACAATTAATACAAATGGCAATGTTGACCAAACAGCCAGGCTTTCAGGAGTGCCCAGAGTTATCACCAAATAAATATATGCAAATATTTGTCAAAACTTAAATATCTTTCTAAAAGGACCAGACAAAATGAGAAATTTAAATATATTTAATAATAAATAAAAAATGAACACAAGAATAGTAAATATCTTTTTACAGTAAACCCCAGAGTTTCAATCACAGGAAATATTAAAAATAACATTGATGGAAAGTTTCACACAGTTATAGAAAAACGGTCTTTATATCTATTCCTGATTGACCAAAATAATTAATGTTCCTACTTACTGAATAGAGCAAGACAGGATGGGTGAGCACTAATCTCCATGGAACTTATTCAGACTCATCTTGGGAGCAGTGTCTGACAAGTGACTTGCTCAGAATCAGACAATTAGGCAATGGAGGCTGAAGGAATCAAACCTTAAAACACTGGGTCACAGGAGACAGCTCATTTACAGCTCCTTAATCCTGTATGCCAGCTGCCAGCCATTTCAGTAAACCAAGCTGATGTGCCTGGCTATGGTATTTTTTAACAGAGCCAAAGTAAATTACTGTGGCCATTTTTTAAATTTATTTTATTACAATGAGAAATCAAATGTGTACACAAAGTTCCTGTAATTGCTATGTACAGAGGCTGTCTATGGATGAAAGTGACTGACCCTGGCCTGTTGTTGTTCATCAATGTTAAATAATTATTATGCCTGCTGTGCAGGTCTAATGTTCATTTATGTGAAGCAAGGTGATATACTTTACTATGGTTGGTTACAGTATATTTCTATGAAACAGAGATGGAATAAAGTATTATAGAACATATATCTGTGGTGTACAAAGTGTTTATAGCTGTTAGGTATGGGGAGACTGTGGATATAAATGATTGAGCCTGCTGTTGTTAGCTTAAGTTAAACAGACATTAGTATGACTTTGCAGGACAGGTTTGTGTTTGTGAGAAGCAAGTTGGAATGCTTTTGCTGTGACATTTTTTAATATCACAACCAGACATCTGATGTGCATGTACAGAGTCGATAATGTTGGTACAGAGACCATCTGTGGATAAAAGTGTCTTAACTCTGTTATTTTATCACATTTACATAGTCAGTGAACTGGCTTTGAAAGTGCAGCATCACACAATGTATTGTATTTGATAACATCAGTGTAAATTAATTGTTGCTCTGGCTTCTGCATAAATGTGCATGGGGTGGGGGGAGTTGCAGTATTTATAAGAGTAACTAGTTTGCCACAATTTCTTTCATTTTTCTGTCACAGTCAAACAGTAACACTTTTCACAATAAGTAGCTGTCTTTGATGGTCTGGGCAGGTTGTATCTGACAACAACTGATTATTGCCACACTGCTGCAGTGAGTAATATTGAGATGGGGTTTGGGGTAATAGGTAGGAGGGTTAGCTAGGGACCTGACAAAGATGGTCCCAATTGGGCCCCAAAATTGTGAAGACTAGCCCTGCATATAATATATATGCTAAAGAGAGCTTATTTGCCAGAGAAGCATGTAGAAATGATAGAAGAATTAGATGTATAATTGTCTATAATGTCCAGGCTTCTTCGATATGCAACTACAATATCTGTAATACCCCCTTAAAAATACACTTTTTTAAAAATGTTATAAACTGTGAAGATGCTGCAGTTGTGCACAAGTTTTCCAGCTGTAGGTGCTGTGATGCCCGTGCACTGGCCCAGCAATCAAGGAGCCTCAATCCTCACCACTAACACCAGTGAGGGTTGTCCATATAGGGAAAGGATAATAAATACACACACAGTAAAGTACAATTTCCCTTAAGAACACACAGAGATCACAGTCAGTCTGGGTCTGGTTTCTCCCTTTCTCTCCAGGTCCCCAATAAGACTCCCCTCTGGCACAGCTATAGGGTCTAGATCTCAGCCTAGTTGGCAAGCTAAAACCTCTAGCTCTCTATCTGTCCAACCATTGCTTCATGTCCCTGCCCAAGTAGCTGACACAGACGCACTTTGAGATAAGATTTTATACAACCACACAGACATTCCGGGGGAAGGCTGGCACAGGTTCTCCAGCTGTGCCCCTTTTACTCAGACTATACGGTAGTACCAGTTGCCACCACCCACTAATATCAGCTACTCAAAGGCCCTTCTGAAAGGGTGTCCAATTGTTACTGTGCAATATTATTATCAAACTGGTAAGTGTGACTGAACAGTCAAGGCTTATTAGAGTGACTTGGTACAGTATCACTATATACATGCAATGTACACTAGAGCTTAAATTAACTCTACATAAAACAGCTGCAGTTGAAAGGTTTAAAACTATTTAATAATAAATAATAAAAACACAAGACAACACTTTTACTACACAGTGCTAGTCAAGAGTTCAGAGATCACAAAGAAATACTTAAAATAATACCATAGAAAAGTTCTAACATCACAGAAAAACAAACTAGTCTAATCTTCCTATTTCCTAGCTATTGTTTGTTTGTGTCTTTCGGCTTTTCCCGGTTAGGGGTCGCCACAGCGGAACTCTTGTCCGCTAATGATTGGTAGTTGATTTTTACGTGCCGAGTTACCAGCCCTGACACACAACCTTCAATGAAGGTACGCCCATTCACACATGTCTCCACGCAGAAGACGCTCTAGCTGAGAATCGAACCTATAACTAAGAGAAAACACAGTTCTAAATAACTTGCATTTAGACAAAGCAGTGCTGGTGATATTGGATGTTCTCAAGACAAAATGCTCTGAGCTCTCTGATTCTCTCTGTTTAAATTGATAACTCAGAGCTGCTCCACATTACATCATTCTTCACACTTCTCTGGTGTTCCCAGGCTAACAGAAACTACATTTACATTCTTTACAACTGGTCAGAAACCAGAGAAATAAAGGACATTTATACATGCAAATTCTAGCCATTAACTCTGGTCTTAAAACAATAGGCAGGATGCCTCCCTCTAGACATATCGGCTCCAAATTTTGACATCAAAGACAGTCATAAAATGCTGGACTTAGCTTTTGTATAGCAGAGTGCACTGTTATTACATTTTTGCAGTTAAATATCCAATGCAGTCTTTTCACATTTAAGAGAACAAGCCTGTGGCTTACATTAATACTTACAAATGACAGAATTATCTACAGAATTCTATCTGGCTAGGCTGGCAGCCTTCACATATCTTCACAGGTGCCACCATAATACAGCATTATTTCCTTCCAACAGAAACATAAATTCTGGCTAGCTGGATTTGACAAGAACATCCTCAGTCACTCTCTCTGCACCATAAACCATATTTCTATGAAAATAATTGCACGGGTCATTGCCTTGTGTTTAGCTGTCTTTACTGAGATAATGCTGTAAACTCTTTAGTTTGTCTGAATAACTTGTATCCTAGGTCAGGACATCATAAAGGATATATGTTTTTCTTTCCAGTTAATGGACTCAAGTATTTCATCCATCCATCCATCCTCAACCCCTTTTCCCATTTTTTTTTCACATGGGGTCAGGGTATCACTTCATCAGTGACAATCATCTAGAGGCAAGGTTTACACTGCCTGGTGGCTACCCCTGTTGTGGTAGTTCATCCATACCACACACACACCTAGGGCCAATTTAGAGTGTCCAATCCATCTGGTGCATGTATTTCTTATAATATAATTTTTGCTGAGCCTGCCATTAAGACTGATGGTTCATTGTTGAATACTGTCCTTTAAACTCTACCTATTTTGGTAGTATTTATCTATTTTCATACCCAATTTAACCCTGCCCATGGTGTACCTATTTCTAGAAGTATGTCACTATTTTCAGGCTTGATTTACCCTCTTACTCAAATGCGTTAAATTATATAAGGCCACAGTAATACTCACTTGAAAAAAATGTTTACCAATTTTAAAGAAAATTCAACAAATACAACATTTTACAGCAGTTAGTTTTCCATATAGTAATTTCTATGGCACAAAATATTCCAGTCTGGACAATAATTACCCTAGTATATAAAATTGTCAGATAAATAAAGTAAATTGCCAACACAGTGTTTCTTGGAGGACACAGATGGCTGGATGGATGTATATTAGTTGTATTTTTATTCTTTAAAAATAACATGAGTTTTAAATCCATTTATCCTTTTAGAGAATAATTGAGCTGAATGAATAGTGTGGTGGATGGAACTGTAGCATTGGAACTAATATCTGAACCCTGAAACCACCAGACTGTAGTTTGATAATCATCTTCAGTCTTTCTCCAGAGCCTGATATCAACAAGTCCCCTTTTCCTGATATGAATGCCAGCATAAATAATCACCACATAGTGCACTTCAGACTATGACTAACTTTTATTTTTCTTCTGCTTGTAGGAGATAAGGATGTTTCTTGATAAGGTATTAAATGAGGTGTGATAACCTGTAGCAGAGTTTTAGATGTTTGATGTTTGGTAAAGGTGAGTGAAGAATTCAGTTGTTATTCCGTTACAGTCAAACAATAACACTTTTCACAATAAGTAGCTGTTCTGTTGCTGTGAGAAGGAGGTTTCCCTTTAGGTCAGAGATGGTAATGGATAGTGATAGCTTTTGGGAGGTACAGAAGATTGTGATATTGGATTTCAGTCTGTTTATTTGTAGCTTTTTATCACAGGTCCATTGCAACAGTTTGGAGAAACTTCTTTGGAGTTTTTCTTGTAGGGAGATGATATATCTACTAGATACAAATAGTAAAAGATCAAGTTATGTCCGTGTACTTAAGCATATTTAGTTGTGGTAAGTATGTTGTTAGATCATTCATGGAGAGAGACAATAGTGGGTCAAGTACTGAGCCTTGAGGGATGCCATTGTTACAGGTAGTAAGATACTTGTAACCACAATGTCCTACATTTTACATAAAAAATACAGTGTTGCCTGTCATTTGGGGAATGTCTTGTTATTCCTGTGATGTCCTAGACATGACTATATTTTAAATCCCTATGACTAGAAATAAAAATTGTGATTTTATTTATTAAGTCAAAAGCACATTTGACATTAAAAGTCTTCATATTCATCTGTGAGCAGCACACACTATATTTTCTGCCTTTTGTTTCTTCTTGTTTTCACTTTCCTGCTAAAATGTGTGGAATGGACTGGGAGCATGAAATTGCTTTCAATGTATCTAACTGGAGGAACATATAAATAAGGAAACAATACATGCCATAAAACAGACAGCGAGGACTGAAAATTATTTTTTTTCATTGTCTTGTAGTATTTTATTTAATGTTTGGTTTTAAAAGACAACTGTGTTGCAGTCTGTTGCTGAGACTGCTTCTGCTGAGGAGATTGCAGCCCTGGCTGAAGTTCGAGCCCATGGGAAGAAAGTTTCCTCAACCTTGAATAAGATGGTATCACACTTGAACAATGTGGATGCCCCATTAGCCAAAAAGCATTCTACAGAGCTTAAAGTAGATTTGAGAAGTCCTAAACCTATATACTTTGGTGGAGGTGTGCTATTTCTGCTAAGATTATCTTTAAGGATGGAGCTATTTCTTAGCTGTGGTTTAATTGTGCACACAAGCTGTTATTTGTATCTGAATTTTACTGTTCAACTGTGATTGCAATGCTGTTGTTTGTGTGGGATGGGTTAACTGCTATTGCTGTACTATTGTAGAATTATGTTATTTGTTCTGTTTTAAGCATGAGATGGATCTACTTTTTTACATTTGAAACACGAATGGAGGCTTATAAGCTGAGTTTTTCTTATCCTATTGTAGATCTCCAGTAGTATTATCAGAGGGTGGCTGTAAGTGAACTTGTGATTATATGCTCCCGTGATGAATTGGGCTCCCTATTGAAATGTCGGCACTCGAAATGGTGAAAAAAAAAGAAAATGCATAAGAAAAGCAAATCTCAAACTCCTTTTTTGCAGGAAGGCACCCCCCCCTTGCACCTCTTGTCCTCCATGCTCCCCAAACATATATATATATATATATATATATATATATATATATATATATATATATATATATATTAACTCCAACATCCCCATACCCAGAGAAAAGGGAATATTTTGAGAAATGGCATCTCAGACTTGAGATATACAAGTCCAGTTTTTCTACTATTCAGTCTTCATGTTTCAGGATTCACTCTAGTGAGTCCCAACATTTCAAAATGGTTAGCAATGAAATACTGAGCTGTTTGTGAAAAAAAACTGCTACTTATGTATAGCACACTTTATGGTGTTACAGATTTTCCCATGATTTTGCAGCTGTAGAGTTAATAAATTAAAGAAAGTGGGGTGGGGGAGAAAAAATGTAAACGTCCACCGACAAAAATGCTTTGTGCATGTGATATATGTGTGTATGTGTGTGTTTTCTGTTACTTACGTCTCAGTGGCTTGTGAGATCATTGGAGCAGTTGACTGATATTCCTTTGTAGTTGCAAAGTGTGTGTGTGTATGTGTGAGTGTGTGTGTGTGTGTGTGTGTGTGTGTGTGTGTGTGTGTGTGTGTGTTTGTTCAAGCTGCCATATTTTTTGAGAAGGGTTTTCACTATAGTGAATAAAATATCCTGATTTTGATTATCCAGCATTTAAATTACAGACAAGAACCTTAATGGATTAAATGAAACAAAATAATACAACTTCTACATATTTCTACAGATTCTATTCATTGTTTTGTTGTCTGTTAGTAATGTAGTAAAAATGTTTCCATTTTATACCATATAATATTATCCCTCCATCCATTTTCAATATAAATGACATCCATTTCAGAGAAATACTGAGAAAAAGCCTATACTGCAAACAATGAGTCCTACATGGGATGCCAGTTCACTGAGATACAATGTGATATCATTTAGTATATCATATCATATCATATCATGTCATATTATATTACATGCTTTAGCTAGATGGGGATCCTTGAGGGTTCTTCAAGAGCATATACACCTTTATACATCAAAGCTGCTAACAAGCTTCTTTCTGCAGTTCTGTTTTTTTTTCTTTCTTTCTTTCATTCTTCACCTAGCATGTCATTTAACCAGGCAGTGCTGCTGGTCTGGCCCTGAAGCAAGGCATTTATGCCTAGTAAGTCTACCCATTTAACAAATAAAACAAAATTGATTTTAATGTTGGTTTCACAAGTAACATTTCAAGTGATAATGTGTTGGCTCCTTCAGTAGGTTTCAAGCACCTTCAAATGAGGCTATAGTTATTGCTCTGTATTTTTGATAAACACCAAAAATTATGCTAGGATGGTGCTAACATGTTTTATTGTAACTACAGCAGGATCACAATGAGTGTAACAAAAGACCACAAACTTAAGAAAACTTTAGTTTGCAAGTTACTTTCCTTAGTAATGTGTTTAAAACAAAACAGAGTAACTACTGATGTTTCTGCCTCTGTGTACTGCTTCAGAGGTTACCCAAATGTTATTCTCTGTCCCACTCATACGCAGATGTTCATTTCCTAATCTGGATGTATACACTTCTGCAAAGGAATTATGATTATCTGAAAAGGATATTAGCTTTAATACTTGACAGGGATGAACTCAGCATTTGACGGGTTTGGCTGTGGTTGCTGATATTGCTGACAGTGGAACTTTCTCAGTCATTGCTTCGTCTTTAAAGTCCACTGCTTCCACCCCCACCCCTACAGGTGTACATATTATAGAACTGCATCATAAAGCCTTGCTCTGACAAGGAAGCGGTATTTAGGATTTGAAATGCCACATTTAGAATGAGCTCCATAGTGAATCAACACACCACAAAAGCTATTGCTGTTGGTATCTCAAAAGCAGTTGCAGGCAAAAATAAATGCAAGGTTTAAGGATATAAATGTATTTAATGTACAAGAATTATCCATGAACACATTTTTAGTTGAGAATAAAGGCAGCAGTGAATCTGAATGTCTGTGACCTTGGAAGTGTCACAGAAATTGTATCAGGACACAAAATATCTTCAAAACCTGAAAACATGTATTATAGCAATATTAATTTATGCATGTCATTTCAGTAGGGCTTACCTGTAATCCACATTCTATACTAAATCATATTAAATATGTAAAACATTAACAATGACAACATTATTTCATAATATTTCAGCAACTGAAAGATGGCATTCTGCAGTACAAATATTCTTACTCTTGATACTGAAATCCTAAAAAAATGAAAACAGAAATCTGACCCCATAACAGGAATGGCTAGAGAACTATATAGAAAACTAGGGTCTTTAGGCATGACCAGTGAAGGCCATGACTGCATTACCTTTATATACATGTGCTTATGAACTTCTGCAGGTTTGGCCTAGCGAGGACTGGCCATATGATGTAATTGGCACTTCAGAATTAGGGGATAGAATAGTTTATGTCATGACTTCTGCAAGAAAAAAAACGAAAGACATAAAGAAAGAGAGAAGGAAGGAAGGAAAGGTAATTTTGTGCATACATTTTTTTTCTTTTCATCCTTCTCAGAGAGATTAAAATAGAGGGACATTTCTTAAGGCACACTACATCCATTTTTCAGTGGCAGTGAAACACTGTGGTAAGTATATGGAACATTTCCTAACTTCTTTTTCTACAAGTACCTTGTATGTTTGCTTCCCTAGTACAATAAGGCAATCAAAAAGAAAAAAAAGAATTTTCTGCCATTGTTGTTTTATTTCATGCATTTTTCCTTATTGATGCATCCCTCCCATTATAAACAAAGAATATGGGGAACCTGTGCAAGGTTCTCCGATAAATGATGACTGCACTATTTTGCTAGCAGGATGGACTTTTGCCTGTCTTCTCTCGTTTCTTGAGGATCATTTAATTTGCTGTTTTAAACACACACATTTAAATTTTTAAGTCTAACAAATAAACTGGGGGCATATATACAAAAAGAAATGAGTCTCTTCTGGTAGATTAAAAAAAAAACAATGGCCCAATTGAATGTGTCGAGGTATTCTTCTGCAATATTAACATAAAAAAGCTGTGGTGGTGCAGCGGTAGCATTGTCACCTCACAGCAAGAGGTTCTCCCATTCGATTCTCGGCTGGAGCGCCTTTTGTGTGGAGTTTGCATGTCCTCCCCGTGGTCGAGTGGCATTCAAAAGACATGTGTAAATGCGTGTGCCTTCGTTGAAGGTTGGGCGTCGAGCTGGCACCTCGGCACCGTGAAAATCTACTGCCAATCATTAGTGGACCGGTGCTCCGCTGTGGCGACCAGAAACTGGGAAAAGCCGAAGGAACAGCAACTCTTATTTACTCTGTCTTCATTGAAAGAAATATTAAACTGAGATCCTATCTGCCTAAGTTGGTGATAGCTAAGCTGATGTGAAAGATTCCATGGCACTTATCAAAAAAGAGGGTTTGCTTTAATATATGGGAGCGCTACAAAATCCTGAAAACCTAAAATCCTGAAACCCAAAATCCTAAGACCAAAATCTTGAAAGTTCAAAATACTGAAAACTCAAAATACTGAACCTCATAATACTGAAAACACACAGCTGTAGCGGATTTAGGCATGGGCGCGGCCCCCTTTTTCAACTTTCTTCTTTTTTTTTTTTTTTTTTTTTTTTTTTTTTGGAAAATCAGGTGCATCTTTTCTGAAGAATCCTGTCACCAATGCACCAAGTACATCGGAGATGTGATTGGAGGTTGGTGTCAGATGATTTTTTTTTTAATAACATTTATAACGGTCTTCCTCCAACTGCATCTCCTCTTGTAATTTAGGCACGTTGGTGAGAGCTGACAGAAATCGTTGTGTAAGCTGTTGTAGGAAGATAAGTTTGTTCAATTTTAAAATGAAAACTAGATGGACAAAGTTTATAACTACTGCTACGAGTGATCTGCTAAGGTAATGTGCTAATTCTTTTGACTTTTGACAGCTGATGAAAAACAACACGCTCCCATGTATTATACAAACTGTGCAGGTGTGGTAGTTGAATAATTCGACAGGTGTGATTTTCACAGGATGGATGAATTAGATGTGTGCGATTGCATATTAATATCCTTGTAATCTTGGGTGTTTAAGGCACTTTGTAATCTGAAGTGAAAGTATGTGTAGTAGAATAAATGGTTGATGTAGATAAGTGCATTGCAGATGACTTTGACATGTTTTTTTTTAATCCTTGTAGTGCTGTTGAGGGCACCAGTTCTACTTTCAGTGGTGGTGTGTGTATAGAATTGTACATGCTATTCTGCCAAACAGAATGTGCATACGTGCTTTGTTGCATTACCTATACATATGTACACATGCGCACAACTTTGTGTGTATGTAATTCTTTCAGTCATAATTGTCTTAGGATGGAAATAAAACATGCTTGTACTGTAGTTACCCAATTACAGCAGACACACCCTTGTATTGGGAGTGAAATAGCCATGAATTTATTGAGCCAGTAAAGGCTAGGATTAGATGTCTGTTAAAAACTAAATTGCTTAAGCATGAGGTTGGGGTTGGCATAATAGTTAAGGTGTTTATCTCAGACACAGGATTTGATTCTCCCCTTTGAAAGGGAAATTGGTTAGGCTTAAAATGGTCTGCAAGGGTAGCTAGCCTACTATTACCCATGAATCTGATCAAAACAGCCAGATGTGTGCAAAGGGCAGAGCTTGGAGAAGAAAAACAATGAGGCCAATAAATCAACAGTCATCTCCTGAAAACTAAGCAGTAGCCGTGCAAAGAAAATGCAAACACCAGTCACTCTGTCCCAGGCTTTGCCCCCACCCTACCTGATACCAGGGTCCATTCATCATTTGGACTCACAGATTGCTGTGGGTGGCCAAAGACTGCTTGATTGAAGGAGCTCAAGTTGTTGGAGCAAGTGCCCGCTTTAGTCATTATCTTGTAAATTTAGTCTTCCGTCTCTGTCCTTTCACTGAGCAACATGGTTTTGACATCCTTATCTAGGGACTTGAGGTAAGATAACTTAAAGGATGTAGCCACAATCAGCCTTTTGTATAGGTGAGGAATTGTTCTGACTCCTAGATTAATCCCCTGTGTCTACTGTGACTTCAGTAAAGGTGAAAGGGAGCTGAAGCAGGAAATTTTACTGGGTGTAATAATGTTATAGTTTAATCTCATACTGCCTTCACTAAAAGCTCTGTCACATCTGTTTCTTGTAGTAAGTAGAGATGCAAAAGTTCTGACTTAAGTGCTGGGGGACTAGTGCTTATACTAGTTATGTCTCGCATTCAAGGGTGTATTCAGGTATACTAAGTGTTAAATATTGAAACGCACAGTATCTCTTTATGGCTTTGAGTGGCAAAGTGCAGCGACATCCGCACGTTCTTTAGCAGCAACTGAATTAGTGTTCTAAGAAACATAAATAACATAACCTCTCAAGTGTCCTTGGTTTTGCCTGTAAATTTTGGGTTGTAACTCATAAATTTGAGAATCTGTGGCAGAATAATGAGTGAGGGTTATAGTCATTACATAATTCATATCATTACAGTTACAGACTTATAAATTCTCCTGTTCTGTCAGCTTTCTAAGTGAATATTAGTTAGAGTTGCCACCTTTTTAAATGCACAAAGTAGAAATGTGAGATTTTGCAGGACAAACGATACCCATGGTTAGTACAAAAGAGAGAACTTCATTTTTTTGCCAAAATAAACACTTATTTTTGCAGAGCTCGATGCTTATGCTGTTTCACATAACATTTATGTGTTTCAGATACAACAGAATTGTATTTGCAACTATTAAAGAAAACTTAGGAAATTTTTTTTGTCATAAAATCTCTGGACATTTGCCATTTTTTTCTTCACAGGGACAATAATGTAGTGAAACAAATACACTTTTTTATTAAGAATTTTTTGGAAACTACATGACTCAACGAGCTCATAACAAAACTGTCTAAACCACTTTGGTCTCGTTGCTATGATGATGGTGCTCCTGTGTAGGGGGAAGTCATTTAGAATGGTCCATTTAGTTTAAGGATATGTGGGGGTGTTCTGTATTTAGGCCGTGTTCCCTTATGGATATTGTTTTGTCTCTCTCTGTTTATAACTTGGTTTAATCCACAAAGTCTACCTGCCTGCTTGATGGCTGCCATTTTGGAAGGAATGGAGCTGACTTAGCAAATAGATTGATCTTAAATGTATTTGTTTTGTGGAGTACTCTAGGTACGAGAAGGGCACACTCACAGTTTAAAACTTTAGGGAAAGTCTGCTGTATTGGATTAGTAACTACATAATTACCATAAAAACTTAAACTTTTCTAAATACTTTTCTTGCAGAGTATGTGTATTGAGTTTTGTAAAATGTGGGGCATGAATGAATATAAACTGTGTCAAATGCATATTCCTGAAGAGCTTTGTGCAAAGATGTCTGTTTTATGGGGGATGCAAAGGAGTTGCAACATCTAATCCCATGTGGTACATAGTTTATACCTTGTATGGTTTTGGAAAAAATACATCTTGGTATGCAAAATAATGTGTTGACTTTATTATACAGTAAAAGTTTGAAAGCTGTAAAGTAGTATTTTTTTTTAATTTAAATGTTTATGTTGGCTTGAGAAGTTTTATCCACTTTTGTTCATGCAGTTAAAACTAATGCAGACATGCTTGATGAATGAGTGACAAAAGGTGAAAAAAGGTTGCCTGTAAATTGTAGCAGAAGGACCGAATCATTCATTACGACTTTTAAACATTCAGAGGAGGCTTGCATGCTATAGAAACTTTTTGATTCATTCAAGCTGTACATGTTTTTGTTACATAATTAAATCATTTCTTTAAAAAAAAACTGATGTTAATTGCTTAATTGTGTGGTTTTCTGAAATCAAATATATGAACAATAATTTCTTTATTGTTACTATATTCTTATAGTTATTGCAAATTAATTTAGATGTACATTGGGGAAAAAAGGGATTCTGACTTTTGTAAATTCTACCAGCAGTACAAAATCCTGTTTGCAGTGTTTTACCTGAAGAAAACAAAGTGTAAAAGAACCTCTCACTTTCCACAAGCAGACAGATTTAACACAGGAAGCTACACATTTTTGCAGCTGTACAAACGAGACAGTAACTGTTCTAAACATTTATGCTGTCTTGAATGTATGTGTGTGTGTGTGTGTGTGTGTGTGTGTGTGTGTGTATGTGGGGGGGGGGTAATGGTTTGAAAGAATTTAGGGAGTTCTGAGAAATGCAGTATTTCCATTAAAGGTGTGGTGATACAGGTAGAGTCTTTTGATTGTGCTAGGAACAAAGGAGTGTGCAACCCAACCAGTCGTCCGCATTGCTAAGAGTGCCATGTTCATTATAGCAATACTGTGAAGAAGCACATGTATGTATTACAGTGTCATGGTATCTTGTAGGTAATTGTACTCTGCTCATATGACCCATACTTAGTTGAACTCTGTAACTGTTTTTAGTTTCTACCATGTCCTGTAATGTTTCAGTTATTCACCACTCTGTGAAATCAGTTTTCCTCAGTGGTTAAAGCTACGAGATGTAATGTAGTCAATCCATTTGCTTCCAATTTGAATTCCTCAATATTATTTTGCCAGTTTGATTATCAGTAAGTCATGTAACCAGATAGCATTCTTTGTTTACCTCTGAAAACATGCACTTGTATTTAGTGGATTTACTGGTTAAAAAAATCCTTGTGTCTCTTCTGAGACATCCGTGCCCTCCAAATTGTTTAGTATATTTAGTCTTCCTACTCCGGTTTATCTTGCAAAATATAGCACAAAAGTAAGGTTAGTAACACAGTGGTGTAGCGACTAGTGCTGCTGTCTTACAAACTTTATTTCTGCAGTTCACTTCTTGGATGGGCTGTCTCCTGTATAGAGCCCATATGTCCTTCCTATGCCAGTGTTGGCGTTCTTTCTGGTGCTTTGATTTCCTCCCACATCCCAAACACATACTGTAAGTGAATTGGCAGTCTTCTAAACAGTTTGGGTGAGAGAGTGATTGTGTGTGTGTGTGTGTGTTTAGTTCAAAGGAATTTTATCTAGTAATCATCTGCTCAATCTGATTGCAGATAATCTTTTTGCATTTTAAGATATACCCCTCCCTTTAGAGATTGATTTCTTACCTGATATACTCAGGTAATCTGGACAGCAACTCTGTACACTATGGTTCCTGTAACTTAAGTTCTCCTTTGATGGCCATTTATCCTTTCAGATGTCTTGCTGTACTTAATATGTTGTAGGTAGTTCCACCTATCTTTCAGGGTGCTTGTTTAATGAGATATAGAAATACTGCATATCTTAATTATTAGGTTATGTCACCGGTTTGAGTAAACTGTGCTATATTTTGAGTCATTTTTAGCACTCAACTTTTTTATAAACTTTGTTTCTGAGTGATGCCATCCTACACTCATAGTTAAATTGGAAGAGTTATGATGTTAGGTACACAAATTACCCACTCCAGATTTTTGGTTGGATGTATCTGCTTTTCAAGACCCTTTATCTATATTTTTGATGTCTGCAGGTTGAGAGGCATGGTGACCTCACTTTATTTATGCTTCACACGTTGTTGGTGAGATGAAAGGAGTTTGGTAATTGGCTAGCATGTAGCAGATTATCTTATTTACATTAACAGTACATGGAGTATTTCTAGGTCATTATTTCACTATATAAACCTAGATATGATGGAGCTCTGGAGAAATATAGACAACCCTCCACAAGCCACAGGGACTTTCAAAAGTAGTAGGCATTGAAGTTAAGTAGGAAAGGTATGTTCTTAGCACATAGGATAACATCATATGACTCCTAGCTAATTTGTAAATGTGACACAGTCACGTTAAATTCCTTTTATCCCCTGTCAAATGTGGTGAAAAGTTTGAATGTGAAAAAAGTGATATTGATATTGGCGTAAAATGTTTTAATAGCCACTAAGCAAGCAAGGAGAATCCACAACATGCACACATCCCAGCTACAGTGGTACCACCTAATCTGCAGTAGGGATTTTGTCTATAGTGGCTAACTTATGAGTAAATTCCTCAGCTCTGTGAATGTCTGCAGTTACTTCAAGGTGTCCCATTGCCTCTGACTGATTGTAGAAGGGGATAAAACACAGCCTATCCACAACTACCCCAGCTGTTTACTACGTTTGTTTACTGTACTATAGTTATATTTGGTATCTTAAGATACCTTTTAGTGTTAATTATGAGTAGGAACTTTGTATTAGAGGTCATCCATAAATTTATCTGTCAACTGAATGTATATTGCTTTCTTTTTACACGTCAGAGCATCTTAAGGTGATCTTTTGCACCCCCCCCCCAAAAAAAACAGTGTCCCATTTTCTTACTCCCGCCCCGGTAGTTGACTCACCAGACTGCACCCCCCCTTTCACAGATTCCTGGATCCGCCACTGCACAGAATACCAACACTTACATTCAGAAACATATTACCCTTCAACTATAAGCAGGGGGGCAAGCCCCCCTGCACCCCACATGTGGGGAGATGCACCCCCACACCCCCTGCTGCTTAATTATATCAACTCCATGATTGTACTTCACTACACTAAGTGCAATCTCGGAGTTGATATATTTAAGTAGCAGGGGGTGTGGGGATGCAGGGCGGCTTGCCCCCTGCTTATACTTGGAGAAGAGTAATATGATTTGTCTTTTATTTGTTTCTGTATGTACTTGCAGTGGAATATAGTAAGTGGTGGTATCCTGCATGTTTTCAGTATTATGTGGTTGATCTTATGTATCCTGCATGTTTTCAGTATTATGTGGTTGATCTTATGTATCCTGCATGTTTTCAGTATTATGTGGCTGATCTTATGCAGTTTGATGTTTTGACTGGCATTTTAAATGTATTCTGATGCTGATAAATACTTAACTATTAACAATCCTTGCCCGAAAGTACTTTACTTACTACCTAAGGTACAGAAAGAGATGTGATCTCCTCCTGTTAAACCTATCATATCAGGCAGAAGTCAAATATATACACACTTTTGGACTATGAGCTACTTGATGATGCCGACATTCGACATTGTCCATGTATGTTGATAGAGTGCATATATGATTGCTTATAGATATTTGTAGATTAGTTGGATTAACATTTACTTTTTTCCCTCTGTATAACATATTGGGCTATTGAAGCTCATTACTCAATAATATCATTATTTTTGTGACAGTTATATAGAGTGTCCACTGGATGAGCAATTGCATTAATTATTATATATCAGGATTTAAAACTTATGTTAATATTTCTAATTATTTTGGTATAATTACCATATATATTTTATATATATATATATATATATATATATATATATAAAATGATTATTATTTTGGGTCTCTTTTGGGCATTCTTTAGTTTTTCTGACATATTTGTTATCACTTTTTTTTCCCAGACCAATAACTTTATCAAACATATCTTAAACCAAAATAATAATACAATAAATGTACCAGCCTTCATACAAATCTACTCAGTCAGTTTATCACCTAATGATAATAAACAATGATGAGTTGACTCTCTTATCTATCTTGCCCATAAATTATATATAAAAGATTAATGCAGTACACTTCAAATACAAAACAACAGTAGGAAAAGTATGGTTAAATCATAAGATTGCATAATATCTGCTGTACAAAGTACCAAATACAGTTAATGTGGATTATAAACATGCACATCTTCTTCTTCTTTCGGCTGCTCCCATTAGAGGTCGCCACAGCAGATCAACTGTTTCCATTTCTTCCTGTCCTCTGCATCTTGCTCTGTCACACCAACCACTTGCATGTCCTCTCTCACCACATCCATAAACCTTATCTTAGGCCTTCCTCTTTTCCTGTTACCTGGCAGCTTCATCCTTAGCATCTTTTTCCCAATATACTCTGCATCCCTCCTCAGCACATGTCCAAACCAGCGTAATCTTGCCTCTATGGCTTTGTCTTCAAACCTTCCAACCTGGGCTGACCCTCTAATATACTTATTCCTAATCCTGTCCATCCTTGTCACACCCAGTGCAAATCTTAACATCTTCAACTCTGCCACATCAAGCTCTGACTCCTGCCTTTTTGTCAATGCCACTGTCTCCAACCCATATAACATAGCTGGTCTTACTACCCTCTTGTAGACCTTCCCTTTCACTCTTACTGGTACTCGTCTGTCACAAATCACTCCTGACACTCTTCTCCACCCACTCCATCCTGCCTGTACTCTCTTCTTTACCTCTCTTCCACACTCACCATTACTCTGAACTGTTGATCCCAAGTATTTAAACTCATCCACCTTCGCCACCTCTACTCCCTGGCATCCTCACCATTCCTCTATCCTCCCTCTCATTCACACACATATATTCTGTCTTAATCCTGCTGACCTTCATTCCTCTTCTCTCTAGAGCATATCTTCACCTCTCCAGGGCCTCCTCCACCTGTTCCCTACTCTCACTACAGATCACAATGTCATCTGCAAACATCATAGTCCACAGGGACTCCTGCCTGATCTCATCTGTCAACCTGTCCATCACCATTGCAAATAAGAAAGAGCTCAGAGCTGATCCTTGATGTAATCCCACCTCTACCTTAAACGCATCCGTCACTCCCACCGCAGACCTCACTGCTGTCACACTACCCTCGTACATATCTTGTACCACTCTTACAGACTTCTCTGACACTCCCAACTTCCTCATACAATACCACAACTCCTCTCTAGGCACCCTGTCATATGCTTTCTCTAAATCCATAAAGACACAATGCGTCTCCTTCTGACCTTCTCTCTACTTCTCCATCAACACTCTCAGAGCAAACAACGCATCTGTAGTGCTCTTTCCTGGCATGAAACCATACTGCTGATCACTAATCATCACCTTGCTTCTTAACCTAGTTTCCACTACTATTTCCCATAACATCATGCTGTGACTGATCAGTTTAATCCCTCTGTAGTTACTACAGCTCTGCACACCACCCTTATTCTCAAAAATCGGTACCAAAACACTTTTTCTCCATTACTCAGGCATACTCTCACTTTTCAAGATTTCATTAAACAATCTAGTTAAAAACTCCACTGCCATTTCACCTAAATACCTCCATGCTTCCACAGGTATGTCATCTGGACCAACAGCCTTTCCATTCTTCATCCTCTTCATAGCTATCCTTACTTCCTCCTTGCTAATCCACTGTAGTTCATGATTCACTATCCGCACATCATCCAACCTTCTCTCCCTCTCATTCTCTTCATTCATCAACCCCTCAAAGTACTCTTTCCATCTGCTCAACACACTCTCCTCGCTTGTGAGTATGTTATCCTTTATCACCCTTACCTGCTGCACATCTTTACTAGCTCGGTCCCTCTGTCTAGCCTTTTCTCCCTCCTTAGTGTCCAACCTTTTATACAACTTTTATAAACATGCACATACAATACTTAAAAACATTACTTGTCTGAGCTGTGCCATTTTATGTTCCCTACTGACCTAAGACTCAAAGTCATTTGTGGCATGTTCACCCAGCATTGAGGTTTCACATCATAACCTCTGAGATCATACTTTAAATGTTCATGTGCATCCACCATCTAACCATTTTGCATGGCATTTACTTGGTGTACTTTGCAATTACACTTTTTACACCATGGAAAACATATCTGATGTGCCTTAAATCATTAAATGTCTTACAACAGCTACTGACATTACATACATAAATGTGGAGCAAGTATAAACAAGTAAAGTTTAGAAATTGCTTAAGAATTTACTATTAAGAATTCAAGAATTAATCACTGATGTACAGTATATTTAAGTCATCATGGGGGAGTGGTTAAACTGACAATAGCAAGAGCTGGTAGCTTCACCTGTTCTCCATCCAGTTGCCTTCCATCCTCTCTTTTAAGCAATTTAACAAAAGTAACCAGCTATTTACATGCATCCTTTTCTTCTTTCAGAGGGCATTTTCCTGTACTTACCTTAACTCCTCTGTCAATTGCCTAACATCTTCAGTGTTTGAGACTCCTTTTTCTTCCACATCCTTGTAATTGCCTTTTTAGCTAGTAACATAATCAGCCAGCTTAGATCCTGGAGACCTTCATCTACCTCATCATCTTTCTCCATACTCAGCAACATTCACTCCTCTGTAAAGACTAACTTACCACTGCTAATATTCCTTGCCAATCTAGCCATAGCCTTCTTCCAATCAGATAATGCTCAACATCTCCAAAATGTGCGCCTCCAATCACCTACTTCACATGATAGACATCTCCAACATATATTATTAATGCCATGAAACACTGAATTCAACTTGTCCAACATGTACAATATCTGTGCAGGCACTTCCATGTAAAATTTTTAAATTTCCTAATCTGAATACCTCTTTTGAACATGGAGTAGACCCTCAGCCACTGATTAATGTTTACTTCTCTCACCACCAGCCTCATCCATTATTTCTTAAACTATTGGATTTCTTTGTTCTGCCCCTTTCCCATTAATTTGTTTAACTTGGAAATTGCACCCTTCACTAATGTTGAGCCTTGAATAATTTACCATCATGTCAGTTGCAGCCACTCTTCCTGGAAAACTTTTCCACAAACAAAACCCTATGAAGGAGGCCTAGGCCGAAAGCGGTTATCTCACATTTTTATTCTCTGTGTTGATCACAGATCTACTTCAATAAAATTGGTTTTATTATTTACTTATAATTATATACTTTTCCCTGTGGTGGCTCTGCTATGTTTATCTTGTTTGGTGGGCTGATTCTTTTCTTAATGCCAGATAATGTAGACTGACATGATTGAGCAAAGCATATGAGGTAGCCACTTCCTTCCAGGCTATTACTATCTCATTTATTATTAGCTGATCTCATAATTTTATCCTTGTATTCAGCAGCCTCCACTCGGCTGAGCTAGAAGATTATCCTACCTACATCCTATAACTAATGTAGCATGCCTCCATGCCTTCAACCAATATGAGTGAAAGATTTTGCTTACCCCTTCTGAAACTGACCAAAGTAATTGAAGAGGCAGTACCTGAGCAGCTCATCCCTATATCACTTCAAACATATCTACCTTTCCCAACTATGGATGCCTCACTTGCACCATTTTTTTCCTTTTTGCTTAATATTCAGCACTGAAACATTTTAATAGAACAATAAACTGTGTAACTGCTAGGTATCTGTCTATATCAGAGGGAACTAAGTCCCCTTTTCTTTAGATAGATCCTGATGGCCTCAATACAAACAGAAAATGATTGACTTTCACAACTGGCTTAGTTTCTGGTGTCAATCCAAGGGGATCCAATACCGGTCAGCCTGGGAGGACATGATTAACAGACCATGATGCTTTGTCAGGGATGGCCTTCATCTGTCTCCCCTGGACTTCAGGCTTCTGGCAAAGGCTCTTGCCTCCCCCATAGTGCTTTTTTAGACAAAGTCACGAGCACAAAATTACCAACATGAAAAATGTTTCTAAATGAAATTTAAAGGTCATGCTGTTAAATGCTAGGAGTCTTAGCATGAAACTGCACTCATTGCAAGCATTCCTTGCCCTGGAGGATACTGACATTTGTGTAGTCACTGAAACCTGGTTCAAAGCTACGAAGTGCAACCCAGCCTTACCAGGTTACCCATCCTGTCATACTTTCAGACCCAAACTGAGGGCTACAAAGCCAAAGGAGGTGGAGTGTAATATTTATCAAAGACATAAACACCTCCAGGCTGGACAAATGGTATGAGACACAGGAGGCACTCCAAGTGCAGTTAACTGTTGACAAAACATCTTTTCAAATCATAGTTGGCTACAGAACCCCAACCATGACTCAGGACACCCACTCCACCTATCTGGACTTACTTGAATCCATCAAGATTCAACCCTCTACCCTGATGTGGAAGACCTATTCTATCCTAAACATGAATGCCCAGAGACTCCTCGACTTCTTCAATGCCAATGCACTAGATCAGCTGGTTGGCATGCCTATGAGAGGTGAAAATATCCTGGACCTGGTACTAACAAACATGAGTAGCCAATGTAGCACCCTACAGTGTCATCCTCCTTGGTAAGATTCAACCATAAAGTGATCACTTTTGACGTTACCATGTCTCCTGATCCCCCTCCTTGTCAGGGTTAAACAAAGAAACTTTTCCTAAGCTAACTACAGTCTCCTGAGAGCAGGTATAAGCAGCTTCACAGCCACCGTCCCTTCCATTGGAACTAGCACTAATGCCCAAACCTACACCAAAAAACTATATGAGCACCTACATAACTGTATGGACTCAGCAATATCTGACAGGACCAAATCATCTTCCTCAAGGAAGAGTAAACCTGTGTGGTGGACAGCAGCAATAAACAAACTCTATAATAAAAGGAAAAAGTTGCTGTCCAGGGCCAAGAAGGAGCAGGTGCCAGGTTGGAAGCAATCTCTCCTTTGTCTGAACAAGTAAATAAGGTCACTGGTGAAATCCTCTAAGGCTAACTTCGAGTCCAAATTGGCCACATCCACTAAGGACAATCACAAGGCCTTCTTCACATACATCTGCAATCTCAAAGGTAACTCCCAAATCTGCTCTGAACTGGTGGTCAATAACACCAATTACACATATGTCATAGATATAGCCAACCTGCTGGCAGACAGGTTCAGTGAAAACTTCACCCCTCTGTCCCCCTCATCAGTAAACCAGGACATCACCAACACCTCCCCCTCCCCTCATCACCAGGAAGCAGGTCTTTAATGTCCTCTCAAAGGCAAAAAATACAGTCTCCATGGGACCAGACAGCATCCCTGGCTGTATCCTACATGAACTCAGACATGAGCTCTCAGCTCCATTAGGTACCCTATTCAACCAAAGCCTAAGCACCGGCTTCATCCCAGCTGAATGGAGGACAGCCATTGTCATCCCTCTACACCAAGGTGGAGCATCCCAGGCAATTATAGGCCCATCAGCCTAACTAGCCTGATCTGCAAGGCCATGGAATGCATTATCATGGACCTTATAAACAAGGACATTGGCAACCTCCAAACGCTTGATCCCACACAGTTTGGTTTTGTCAAAGGGAGATCATGCCTGTTAAACTTGGTTGACTTATTTGAAACAGTCACCAAAGCTATGGATGAGGGAAACATAGTGCACACCAACTACTTGACCTAGCCACAGCCTTTGACACTATTCCCCACTCAGGCATAATAGATAAACTCTCCTAGTTAGGCATCAACCCATATGCTACCAGATCAGTAGCTACTTGGCTCACTGATAGAACCCACTCAGTCAAAATAGGGGAAGCCACCTCTAGTAGTAGAGCCGTAATGAGAGTTGTACCCCAAGGATCAGTTTTGGGGCCTCTACTGTTTGGGATATACTTTTCTGAGGTGCAAGCCAAAACCAGTGGTCTGTGGCTTACCAAGTTTGCAGATGACTGCAAGTTGGGTGCTGTCTTAAATTGCCTAAGTGATGTGAATATCTTCCAAGAGGCGCTTACCCAAACTAATGACTGGTGCCAGAAGCATGGCCTCAAACTAAATGCCAAGAAATGCATCATTATCCCCTTTGGGGAAAATGTCATCCCCACTAATTATCACATTAATAACAATGTGCTAAGCTTGCAGTCAGCCGTGAGGGACTTGGGCACCCAGGTTGATAGCAACCTGACTTCTGACTGCCACATTGCCTCTGTTGTACGGAAGGCTTTCTACAAAGTCCACTTCATAAGTAAGGGTATTTCATCGAGGTCATAACATCCCTGTACTCTTCCCTATCAGACCCATTATTGAGTACAATGCCCCCTTCAGCATGTACCTTGTCAAGCACATGCAGCAGGTGGAGAGACCACAGAGGTTCCTGACCAGGAATTCCAGGGTCTCAAACACCTGTCCTATACATATAGACTAAAGGCCATGGCCCTCTACTCAGTCTCATACAGACTGCTCAGAGGTGACCTGTGTCTGGCATACAAGACCATCTCAGACTCAGCCTTGATAGAGTTGCTGCATATCCACAAGTCAAACTCCACTCATGCAACCCACATGCAAGGCCTCAACCTGGTCTGTGACATTAATACAACTTATTGGCAGGATTGATTTGTGTCCCAAAGACTCCCCTATCTGTGGAATAGACTCCCTCTCCATGTCAAGCAGAGTACCTCTCTAGCCCTCTTTAACAGGAATTTGGATGACTGGATGGAAACAGAAAATACACCCCTGGGATCCCACTTGTATCCCTGCTGGACAGGGGTAACAGGTGATGACTTTGTGGGAACATGGGTGAAAATCTTGGCTAAGCTTATAAGGGCCTCTGGGCCAATAGCCTAGTATCATCCTATGAACCTATGAACCTCTCCCATTTCACCCTTGTTTTTGGTCCTTCCTTAGAAAATCCCTAATCCAATTTTTAATCTTAGCGCACACATTGTCCAGTTCAGAGAAGCCCAAAAGGCCTACAAGTGACACAACATGCCATAGGATCACCTGTATCCTATGATCTAGATCCACATTAAGTAAACTCTTTTGCTAAAATTTGCTATGTATTTTTTCAAACATGCTGTTACATTTAGACTGCCAGGAGTCCTAATACATAGGCTTCAGTTTAATTTCCTTATATTTAATCTCCCCTTTCATTCCTATTATTTTATTGCTTACAAGAAGTTCCTGGAAAGTGTTTCCATTTATCTCTAACACTCTGGTCTTCTCTTAATTTATGTTATACTCTGATGGCTTACCAAACACCCCAAAAGATCAATTTCTCTCTTCAGATCCTCTCACAGATTAACCATAGTCAATATTACATCACCTGCACGTAATGCAATTATAAAAATCATGCTCTCCCATTTTATACACTCATACAGCTGAGCTGTGTACCATGCTGGCCAAAACTGCAGGTATAGGAAAAATAACTGAGTGGAAACCAGACATCCCAGCTTAGTATCCACTGAAATCTTAAAATTCTGTGTCAGGTCCCCCTGGATTTTAATCCTGGCCATAGCACCAGTGTAAAGATTATTCATTACTTCACAGATTCTCCTGAGAATCCCATATTATCAAGAACATAAAAAAGAAACTGCCAATCCACTGACATTATGGAGATTTCTGCACTTGTCTTGTTTGCATCCTTTATAATCATCAGTGTTCTTGTTCTACTGTTATACTTTCCTCCCACTTATAAAGCCGCATTGGCCAGAATCTATTAAGTCTGGAAGAAACTTGGCCAGCCTGTTAGCAATCACTGTCATAAACACCTTGTAATCATGATTAAGTACAGTATGATTTGAGCTAACTTCTTTCCCACCTCTCACTTCCTTTGAAGAATTACTGTTATTCCCATTAGTATCCTGTTAACAACTAAACCCATATCTTCCTCACTTTATGCTTCACAATCCTTCACACTTCATTTGCAATGTCCTGGCGGCTTGCACTGTTTCTGGTTTTGGATGGCATCCCTTGCTTATTTTATCACTACTTGCCCCATCAGCATCTCTCCTTGGGCAGGCATTAACTAGAAAGAGAAATTCCCCTAAGGTATAGTTTATTTTCAGTTTCTTTGTGCATAATATGTTCTAAGCCTTTTCATAGAGACTCCAAATACCCCCCAAATACCCTTGATAGCTCCTCAAAATCAGTGAGCAACTCCCCAGTCTGTATATCCTTCACCGTGCACACATTTGTGTCCACTTTCTGCTGCTCCAGTCCCGCTCCTATGGTCCTAGTGGCAGCTGGCATGTTATACATATGTAACTCTTGGACTGCTATATTTTTTTACAAATAGCCAGGTCTCTACTAGTAACTGATTCAGCCTCAGTACTCTCCTTCGTTGTATTTCCCTGCCACAATGGCAGTCCTCTTATCTTCTATAATAAGCTTTGCTTAACACTAAGTCTGTATCACAGACTGCTGTATTTTTATTCCAGCTACATCTTTAACTCTGTCCCATGCAGAGGTGGTGACATCCTCAACATCCTCCAAACCCTGCTGCAAGATCTGCTTAATGTGCAGAGCACGCCTTTCATTCGTTAGTCTATATATAGAGAACCCTCAGTTTGGAATCTTATTATTCCATTGTTCCAGCCAAACATTTGACACTAGCCTAGCATGATCTGAGTGTGTTAGAGGTCCCATATTCAGTCCCACCAAATCCACTTTTTTGCTCTACCCAGACATAAATTCTGGACCATGTTATCATTTAGGGCTATAGTATGTGTACTCATTCATAGTACCCAGTGGTAACACTCCCTTGTATCTAATAATCCCATCATCTGAAATAAACACTTGATACTATTTTCCATTTTCATATAATTCTGTTTTCCCCCTTGCCCTGGCATGCCAAGCCAACAACATGATGTTGTGACCCACCTAAATGTAGCACCAGGAGGTGATACAGTGACACCAGAGTGCACCTTTCTCCTCCACATTTGCTTTCCATTTATCCAGGCACCCCTCCATTCCTTCTATGACACTTTTGTTGGCTAGAGCTGGTCTTTATCAGCTAAAACAACCGCCCCTTTTGCACAGTAATAAAAGAAGACAAAACTAAGACCTGATAACCCTTTCACACCTTGTTACAATGTTCCTCAATAATAGCCAAAAACGTAGAAGTATAAATGGTTAAAATGTAAAAAGACGTAAAACCACCATACTTTGTTGCATTAGGCATTCTCTTTCTGTAAAACTCTAGCCACTCTTAAACATTGCTCAGTTCAATGATAATCATTACATTACTTTACTCTGTATAGCAGCCAAAGTCCAGTTTAAACAGTCACTATTGTTTATGCATGTCAGCAATGCCCTCATCTCCCTCCTGCATAGGGAAGGCACTGTGTAATATACAGCAGAGCCTTCAGTGATTCATTCTGTGACCCATAACCTCCTTTCTCTTTGTGATGATTCTTTTTGCCAACCGATTTATAGACTTGTTACTTCTATTTCAAGCTGCCCCTGTTAACACCAGCCTCTCCATGGCACAACTGGGGGGATTATCATAGTGTCCAAAGCCTTCTAAACATCTGTCAGATCAGTAAAGCTCCTGAAACCACCTGGGAACAGAATTTTAATGCTTGTCAGATACAGTATTTTAAATCTGAGCCCTTTAATTTAGCATAGCTTTTGAATAGAAATAGAAGCAGCGCGCTCATGATAAGTGGGTGCCAGGAAGTCATGGTCTGCATAAATCCCTGAGCCACCACATGGGAGAGTAATTTCTGGCTTCCATATGGCTAACAAGACTCTTTCTTTCAGGGAGAATGCCACAAAGTGCACTATAATGGTTGTGACACCCTTCTTGACACCAGCAATGGGTTCTATGTAGTTTGACGTGCTGGTTCCACAGATAGCTTTAGCCTTCGGGATGTGAATCCAACTTAGTAACTGGACACACACACACACACACACACACACACACACACACAGTGTGTGTGTGTGTGTGTGTGTGTGTGTGTGTGTATATATATATATATATATATATATATATATATATATATATATATATATATATATATATATGGGTCTAGGACTATTCACTGAAAGCACATTTCACTGAAACACATTTGACTGTGCACAATTCACTGAAAGCTCAATTCACATTTCACTGAAAGTTATATATGGCCTTTTCCCCACTATAGTGCAACCCTGAAGTTATAATATATAGTAAGGGGGTGCCCCCCACTTTGGGGGTGTGGGGGCATAGCCCCCCACTTATTTCAAATATTTTGAACTATACACATGGATACTTGCAATTTCAATAAATTATTCTTTTCTAAACTTAATATATATCCAAACTATGTGGGGGGCCTACGCCCCCACACTCCACAATGTGGGGGACGGTGCCCCCCACCCCCCCTTACTATATATTCTAACTTCAGGGTCGCACTACAGTGGGGAAAAGGCCATATATAACTTTCAGTGAAATGTGTTTCAGTGAATTGTGTTTTCAGTGATTTGCGCACAGTCATTTGACTTTCAGTGAAATGTGCTTTCAGTGAATAGTCCCAGACCCATATATATATATATATATATATATATATATATATATATATATATATATATATATATATATATATATATATATATATGTTCTACACTCTCTCCCCTGCAGTTGTTGGGCACCCTCAGTTTTCTGACATTTTTCTTTTCATAAATCCTTATGATCCAACACTGAGACTTGCACCAAGACTAACTTTTCTTCTGAAGGCACCAATTTTACCTTCAATCCCTCATTTTCATGTATCAGTTTATGGATTATATTGGAATATTCAGTTTTCACTGCAGTCACCTTACTTATGTGCCTGTACATTTCCTTGATATAATTTTCTAGCCTTGTATTATTCTTTATATCCTCAAAAAAATCTATTTCTTTCGTTATTGACACTCCCATACTCACCTCCAGAGTGCATGACATCATCTCTCCAACCTGAACAAGGGCTCGGTTATCAGGCTTAGACTGATGTTTAGATTTCTTGCTTATTCTGAACATCCAGTTCAGCAGCAACAGGTGCTGTTCTTTATTTCTCTCTTGCTAAGTGAAAACTTAATTATGAATAACTCTGTTTATGAGGTTAAAAGAAATACTTCTAAAGGAGAGCAGGAAAGGCTATGTCTTATTCTATCCATGTCATTATGTAAAGTACTTATAACTTATTCTCAGTTATTCATATTTTTCTTTTGATGAAATTATAGTGTTTTAGCACAGTGTATCGGTTCCCTTTAAAATAATTTTGCCAGTTATATCATGTGATCTGTTTTATATATTTAAAGATCTATGGTTTGCTTTTTCACTTACAGCATTGACAAGGCCAGTAGCTTAAATTTTAATCTACTGTGAGAATTGTCTGCGGATTTCCATTAAAGACATTTATTGCTATGTATTGTAACAAGGTTGTTGTACCTGGAGTGCATACAGAGAGGTTTTATACTTAGACGGGTAGGTCTGTAAGGAAAAGTATAGGATCATTCCTCAAACATACAGGCAGGGATCTATGAAAACCAGAATGGAGTGAGCTGAATTCAGAATGCAAGATGGTTAATGCTAGATAATGGCAGATTTCTGAGGGAGAGGTTTAAAAGTAGTTTCCAGGGAGTGAAAAAAAACCACGTTAACTGAAAGGTATTTCTGCAAGCTAGGTTTGAGGAAATGTTATCCCGTTCTTCAGAAATTGTTGTCCTGGGTGAGAAAAGTGAATCACCTATGTGAAAAAAAATCTGCTGAAAGCAAGAGGGAGCAGAATGAACTGTGCTTGCTACAAATACTAAACTGTTTTTGAATAGATAAGAGCATGTTTCAGAATGTTGTAACCTAAACTGTAAATGTTTATGCAATCAGTACTTGTACTGCTTGCTTTCTGGAATAATTGTTCACAAGATATGTGTACCCTGAGTTAAGTTGTTCTCCAAGCTGAAAAGAGTCATATTTTATTTTGGTCCCTGTAAATAAAACTGAAATCTATAAAGCTGGACTTCAGTTTGATTTTCTAGTCTACGCTGAGCAATGTTAACATATTTGTGGTTTTCAGGGAGCTGTTAAATGCAGTTTTTCATGAAACTGTAAACTATAAATCTTTATGACCTGTACTCTATCCTCACATGAGTTTCCTATTGGAGAATGCAATGCACTACTACTGCTATGATAAGATAGTTACTTCTGTTTTTTACCTGAATGCTTGACCCCTCGACAAAAGATTGACTTGTTATTTTCTTAGAGGGGTCAAGCATTCAGGTAAAAAAAGAAGTAATTGGGACAGATTCAATAAAGCCTACACTAAGTATATGCTAAGAGAACACGATCTGTGTTCAAGAACATCCCTACCACATTTTTTGTGCTTTCCAGTCACTCAGAAATATTACACTAAGTGTACATGTAGTCTACAGTTTGTGGTAACCTTTATAAATCCCTGTCAATATTTAAAGCTCCAAGAAAATCAGTAGGAAAACTAAAATTAGGAGGAACAGGAGTGAGTTATGTCTGTGTTGTCTGTTCACTCAGAACAGTGTGCATTTAGTACAGGCTTTATTGAATCCCAGGGATTGTCTTATTATTTATTGCATAATAACATACTACTAGTATATTTAAGGATGTGTTTAGAACCTGATACAAGACAAAAATAATAAAGATACTGGTGGTAGATCAGTGTAAAAGGGTGCTCCATAGGAATGTAAGAAATTAGGTGAATCAGAGAGACCCCAAATCTTCAGAAACTTTGTTTTAGCAGAACACTTGATACTAGAAGTTGAAAACTGTAAATATGTCATGCACAAAGGCTTACTAACAAGCCTGACCTGAGAGTGTGTTTCTGCCAGGTTACATATCAAAGTATTGCTTAACTAATGACAACAGTGTTCTAACAGTGGAAGCTTGTCATATTTAGCTCACAGGATTGTAAAGCGCAGTGGTTCAGCGGTAGCATTGTCGCCTTACAGCAAGAGGTTCTCTGGTTCAATTTTCAGCTGGAGTGCCTTCTGTGTGAGTCTGCATGTCCTCCCTGCATTTGTGTGGGTTTCCTGTGGGTGCTCCTGTTTCCTCCCACATTACAAAGACATGTATCTGGAGTGTTTCTCCCATAGCCATCACTGAAAATTGACTTTGTTCCAAGTTTTACTTTCCCAGTAAACAAATGTTAAATAAATACATAAGTCTATATTGAAACATGCAATGCTGAATTCTTACTAGCAGCTGTTGAACCTGTTTTTTATTGTGCTGTAATCAAAGTTGTCAAATATGCTGTTTTAGTAGAGGTAAATATTTACAATATTTACTGAACTGAGAGGAGTATGATTACATTAGTTAAATTACAAAATATGTGCAAGCACAAAACTGTTGGTAAACAAACAATTGAAATAATGAGTACACATGGGGACAAAATAGACTACTTTGTAGCCCAAGTATAAATGCTGTATCTTTACAGCAGAGTATTACACCCATGTAGCCTTAGTAGCTAACTTAACATATGCTATGACATTTGGTCAATACTTCCCCTAATGTAAAGATATTTGGAAAATGTTGAGGGTAGGCATACATATAGATATGATATTATATACACAGAGCCAACAAAAAAAGTTAAATTAGAAACTTCAGTAACTAAGATTTGTATTTGGATGGATGGGCAATATAAATCTGACACTGAAACTTGGCAAAAAATACAGTAGGTGTGCTAATAAGAGAAAAATGACAGGAATGAGGCCATAGAGAAGTGGGTATCCAATTTAGGGCATAGACAAAATAATGTTATTCTCAAGAAACAGAGAAAAGGGAACCGAAAGGCATTATGAAGTTCTCACTGCTTTGCCAGAACAGAGATAAAGACAGAAACAGAAACAAGACTGTAAGAACATTTAGAAGAACTAATGAAATAGGTAAAGGAAGGTACCAGTACCCAGGCAGAAGAGAATTGCTTTTGTGATTTAAACTTTTTAGAGGATGATTTAAATGAAGGGAAAGACACTGTTCCTTTCTTTGTAGAGGACGATGCTACATCTTCCACCTCAAATCAGGAGAGAAGAAAGTGATATTGACCTGGCTGACCTACAGGTAATTCCTGTAAATTCTAAAAATCCCAGTGGGAAGTAATGCAGTAAGTAGAGCTTCTGAGAATGCAAACAGAGTAGAAAGAGAAAAATGAGCAAAGTCCCACTTCATACCCATGCTTTGAACTATGAAATGACTTGCTTTTCAGGATAACTAAAGAAAGAGAACAGATAACGAGGCAACTATTGGTGTCAATGTATTTTACAGCACTAGTAATGAAGTTGGCACAGAGCCAAGTTTTGGGTGGTCATTTAGGTATGGATAAAACAAAGGTCATGATTTTAACTAGACTTCATTAGCTTGGTATTATGAAGGAAATAGAAAACTTTTGTTCTGCTCACCCAGAATGTCAAAAGACAGTGCCTAACCCCATATTTAGCAACCATCTCTTACCTATTCTAAATATTCCATTGGTCTGAACAGCAATGCATATTTTAGGTCTACTTCTGAAGCTGAGCAAGGGTCACTAGTATATATTGGTAATATTTGATTATGCAACACAATTTCCTGAGGCAATAGCCTTACAAAAGGGTAATACCAGGTCTATAGCCTAAAAGTAGTAATATTTTTTTTCTATAGTAGGCATACAGCAAGAATTTCTTAGGGACCAAGGCTTGTCATTCATTTCCAGAGTAATATATGAACTCTATCAGTTTTTTAAGGTACATCTACTTAACATCCACAAACAGATGGGCTAGTTGAACTCTTTAGCAAAATATTAAAAGTCTTTATTAAGGAAATCTGTAGAACAGAATGGGAAACATGGGACCAATTGCTTACATATCTCCTCTTTGCTGTGAAGGAGATACACTAAATCTCAACTTGATTTATACTGTTTAAACTATTGTACAGTAGACATCTATGAGACTTGCCAGATATAGTAAGCAAAACTTGGGAAGGGAAAAAAAACTTTTAAAAGTGCAATAGACCATTAACTAGACCTATAGGAGAGTTTAAGAACAGTAATGCCTATATTAAAAGAGAATTTGGAAAAGGGAGAGGAAACACAACAAAGAGCATATAATGCAAATGTACCTCCCCTCAAGAGTAAGCTCCTCACAAAGTAGCAAGGCCCTTTTGCAGTTATAGAAAAATGAGTAAAGTTTGCTATGAAGTATAACAGCTGGGAAAATGAAAGCATAAAAGATATACCATATAAATGTTCTGAAGCTTAGCAAAGAATCTTAAATATCTGCAGTGACTATGTTTGCAGAAGATGTGAAGACTCCCACATCATGTTCCGAAGTCAAGATAGGTGGGTTCTATCAGTGTCCCAAAAGCAATAGATTAAGGAAAAATACATTTTCATAGTTGTTTGGCAGAACTAATTTAATCCAGCATAATACTAAAATTGTGCCTGGTAAAATCTAAAACCACAACAGAGACATGCACCGTAATGCCTCGTAGTTAAGGAAGAAGTACAGAAAATGTTTAAACTCAGGGTAATAGGGGAATCCCAGAGTGCGTGTAATAACCACACTGTACTGTTCACAGTGGATCTGGCTGATTTTACAAAGATTTCAGAAAACTAAACAGCATCTCACAATTTGACTCATATCCTATGATCTAAGTGGATAAACTTGTGGAAAATTTAGGCAAGACCAGATTTCCCTTCCCCTTGGGCCAGCAAAAGACTATTGACAAACTCCAATAATTCAAGAAGTAAAGAAGTAAACATTAGTTTCCAGGATGGATGGCCTGTTTTATATTAGAATCATGTCATTTAGTCTGTGGGGCAGCAAAAATGTTTCACAGACTCATGAGCAGGGTAGTCAGACCCCTCACAAGATATTCCGAATCCTATTTGGATGATGTGGTAATTTCCTCCATGGAGTGGAAAAGTCATTTCATTAGGGTACAGCTTATATTGAACACCCTAGACTAAGTTGGACTACCAGCAAACAGAGATAAGTGCAAGACAGGCATAGCAGAAACCTCTTATTTGGACTATATAAGAGGCAGAAGAATAGGAAAGACTCAGGCTGAAAAGGTAGACACAGTTCTAAACTGGCCAAAATCCACTACAAAAAAGACAGGGTAAGACTTTATTGGCATTGGCAAACTATTACTGCTAGTTTTCCTCAAGACTTTAACTCTGTTTTCTGCCCCCTAATTCACCTAACCAAGGTTATGGCCTCACTAAATCTCAAATAGACAGAAGCTATAGAACAAGGACTTCAGAAATTTATGTTTGACACCTATATTAATAGCTTGGATTTCTTTAAGCAGTTTATTGTTTGTATTAATGCCTGTGAGATAGGGATCCAGAGTAGTTTTCTCACAAAAAAAGACAAAATGTAGAAGGTGATAAACACCCAGTTTGCTGCACTAGCTATAAGCTTAGTAATGCTGAAAGGCATTACTCAGCAATTAAAAGAGAAAGCTTAAAGGGACATTGTCTTGTTTCAAAAATCAGTTTGCCTCCGACCGAAATGTAAACGTTGACTCCCACAGCATAAACTGCCTCACATTTTGTGACATCATAGTCAGTCCCTCCCCACATATTTTTTTTCTTCCCCTGAGTTCCCTGTCCCATTTATGTTTAGCTTCCCTGTGTGAACTACAAAATTCCAGAAGTAGATCCTACTGATTTTTTAACTACAGAATACCTCATAAACATCCGTTTTTTTTTAAACTTAATTTTTACAATGATTGGTTGTGGATAACTGTCAGTACCAGCCACAGGTTCCCAAAACATAACTACAGTTGCGGAGCAAAACATTTTTAGGAACATGTTTAGCCTTGTTTTTTTTTTAAATACTGATAGGTTACATTGTCCACAGAAGCGATTGATAATTTTTTTTTAAATTTTCCCCTTAAAAATGGATCAACATGGTATCTGTGAATGAGAGCACAAAACAAGAAGAACTTCTCTTAAATGTTTATCCCCTCGTCAAAGATGAAAATATGGAGAGGCATTAAGCACAAAACCTTGCAGGTATTATTTATCCAGTTCTAAAGTTAGTCGGCAGCAGCATATTTTTCAAACTAAATCAGACAGATGCTCATTGTACCCACCATCCACACAGCAAACTTAATTGTTCCAGTACATTGCTAGTGGGTTAATCCATTCAAATGAACTACACCACACTTAGAACAATTCCCTAGTTTTCCACGATCAATGCTAACATGTTTCATTTTATGTTCTATTTGTTGTTAAATAATACCATTCCGTAGCTAAACTGTCAGCCATTTTTTTTCAAACTTCACTCTGTCAAAACTATTTTCACTTGTCAAGCAAACATGTTTTACTACTACTAAAATATGTTTTTTTACTACTACTAGAACATGAGGATCCAGCCTAAATTTCAGTATTTAAAAATACACCTTAGAAATGTAGATAAATTGTCCAAAAGGAAATTCTGTGTGAAATGGAAGCAAACTGCTGTCAGATTTCAAGATCTGTCACTCGTTCTCAAATACTTGCTCAAAAACATACAGTAAAACAACCAATAAATATATATCCATTCCCCTCAATTCAGAAAACACATTATGCAAATAAATGACCATATTGATGTATAATGCTTGAATTATACACTTCAGTCTCAATATTCACTAAACTTCAGGATCATAAAATGATTGATGATAAAAATCCAACAGAGCCAATGGCACCAAAATGAAATGATTATAAACAGCACATCGATACAACTCGAATAAGAAGCAACATCTCATAAATTAGGGTACACACTGCATGCAGGTCTTTACCTAACAGCAGTTGGCAATTTCACATTATTCCTTTAGTTTTATTTGTGCTCTCTAAATGTAGTTAGCTAGATCTGCTGCATTGCAGATGCACGACTTTACATCAAAGTAAAAAAAAAAAATGTATTTGAAAACCTTATGTATACATTTTAGCCACATGTCTTCACGCTATCACAATCGGTACAATTCCAGTTTAAAAAAAAAAAAACGGCAAAACGGCACTCGGCAATTAATGCTTGTTATAAGCGCTAAGCTTTACTCAATAGCCACAGGAAGCATACATTTCAACTATCCACATTTTTGCTGAATGTCTCCCCTTTTATTTCATGTTTTGTCCTGTCTATTTCAATTTTTTAGTAAAATACTGAAGATTACAGTCAGTAATGACAGATGTTGAGTTTCTTACATGTCATTGTTCTGAAAAAGCATGTTGATGCAAAGCTTATTAGCTTTCTAAATCAGAGTAATATTTAGAAAAATGGTCCCTTATTTTGTATCAATACCCCCCCCCCCCCAAAAATGGCTACATCTAGAATTCTTCAGCAAAGAGGTTGCAGTGTTTCTTTTTTTTAGTAACATTCCATTAGTACTGTTCATGTAACTACTTCATTGGTCACAGACTGAACAGATAAGAATTCTTGCCAAATGTTTGGCACTGAACACCGAGGATTAAGGCTATGGACTGGTAAGGAGCTGCCTCTTATAGTTCATGGTTTGATTTCCACAATTTCCATTTGGCTGTATATGCATGTGCAATAGGCACAAGTCACTTCACCAGGCAATGCTCCTGAAACAACCATAGAAAAAAAATGGTTCTTTACTTTACACTGGCTTTCTTACTTAGTATTAAAAAAAATCTCAATAGAACCTGCTACCTGACAAGCTAATGCCACATACATGAGTTTATATACCAGTATGTTGTATATAATGAACATGCCTTAGCTTATTTTTTTTTGGGGGGGGGGCATTGTTGCTTGTAAGTAACATTTTTGTTTTGTCTGTGGATATGGCATATGCAATTGTACTTCTCATTTGGCCCCAGTTTTGCAAATTGGCCTTGAATTTGCCTCATAAATCCAGACATTGCAATTTCATGTTTTTATTTTTCAGAAAATGCATACTAATGCAAAATGTGTTGTTATATTAATGTTTTATAAGAGAATTTGAGTAAAGAGAACATCAGCAATTCATAGGAGAGCTGTCTGTAGGACTACAGCACAGGAACATGAGCTTCAATCTGTTGCGTGTGGCTTGTCCTGAGTTTAAGACTGTGTGCATGTCTTTCTGAATTCCCTTGCAGTAGTAATGCAGCATCAGTGATCAAATCTTCTGAGGTGTATAACTCTAATGTATTATTCTTTTTAAGCAACTTCTCTGTCTTACTTGTTTTATGACTAACCAGTGACTTTTCTGCAAATAAGGTGCCAAAGATGGACTCTATCTAATCTGTTAATTGTGAATTTCACATTTGATATGCCTGTCTTTATACACACACACACACACACACACACACACACACACACACACACACACACACACACACACACACACACACACACACACACACATATTTATTATACAGATACATGCACATATCACATTGTAATGAATGTACCTGTATCTCTCTATGTCTCTCTAAATATATATGTGTGTGTGTGTGTGTGTTTGTGTGTATATATATATATATATATATATATATATATATATATATATAAATAATATTAGTATCCATCCATGGGGCCAGGGTTGTGCAGTGGTTAGTGTTGTTGCCTCTCAGCAAGAGGTTCTCTGGTTCAATTCTCAGCTGGAGCACCTTCCATGTAGAGTCTGCATGGCTTCCCTGTGGTCGAGTGAACTTTAAAGACATGCAGGTAGGTGCATGTGTGTGCCTTCTGTGAAGGTGGGCACCAAGCTGGCAACTTGACACTGTAAAAATCCAAATGCCAATCAATAGCAGACCAGTGATCTGTTGCGGTGACCCCTAACTGGGAAAAGCCAAAAGAAGTGTTACATGGGTAATAGTAGTATCTATCCATCCACAGCCCCTTTTTCCTCATTTTTTGCACATGGGGTCAGGATATCACTTCAACAGTGGCAATCATCTAAGCTAAGGTTTACACCAGTGGATGGCTAGCCCTTCCATAGTAGTTCATTCACACCACACACTTGCATGCCTGCTCATACCTATGGCCAATTTAGTGCGCCAAATCCACCTACTGCATGTCTTTGGAATGTGGGAGGAAACCCACATGAACACAGGGAGGACATGCTAACTCCACACAGATAGCACCCAGGTCAAGAATCAAACTGGGGAACCCCTTGATGTGAGGTGACAACGCTATCTGCTGCACCACTATGCTGCCCTATATACATTTATAGATAGATGATATAAAGATATTCAAAGAGAGATATATAAACACAAACATGTACACAATACATCACTTTTTTTAATTTTGTTTCGGTACATTTAAGTACATATAGCTGTTTGTTCTATATATATATAATATATATTACATATTTGTGTTTGTGTGTGTATGTGTGTGTGTGTGTGTGTGTGTATGCTCCAAACTTGGCCATGAGAAAGCAGCCAAATCTGTATTAGTAAAGATGCAATCATACCAGCAGAAAGAGCTCTTCCTGACAAAGCTGTGGAAGAAAGGAAAAAGTATTAAAATTTGGAGACAGCATAGTGTTTGTGGAAAATGATTATTCACTGTACACTAGACAGAAGCAAATTTATCCCAACAATCATGGAATGTTGAGAGGTGGGTGTGAGATTCAAACTGCTGTATCAAGCTTAATTCAGAATATTTTTCCCTAGAGAATCAAAGATATTTTTGATGCACGACAGGCTAAGGAGGAAATGCAAAAGTCTGGTCAACATAAAGTGAGCCATTAAAACAGATTTTGATTCTCATTCTTCTGACAAAGTTCATAGACAGACTTTGACAGTGAAACCATTTTCAATGTTCCAAAGAAAAAATGAAAAGAATTGGGAGTACCTTGGACTTGAACCAGAGTTAGTTTCTGGGATATGGAGATGAAAAGGAAGAAGACCAGCAACATTGAAATTAGTGAATAAATGTAAGACTATAAAGCATCAATCACATTTGTGAAATATGGATTTATAAGAAAAATTGGCTGAGAAAGATTGGACCTTTGTTGACTTTGTTAAACCTCAGGGTGGGCTGAAAAGCATGTACCCCACTCTATGTCATTAATGTTTAGAAGGCCACTAAAAAGGAAAAAAAAGTAACATAAATGAAACAATTTTTGTTCTTAAAAGTATTTGTATAAAGCATTCCATGATATAACGTGAATGTTATATAGTAAAGCAGATCTGTGTAGTATACAGTCAGGGGTATCTAAAATGAGAGTGTGAGGGTGAGTCCTCTCAATGACTGTTCTATGCGATAAAGATACTAAAATAAGCAAGTACATTTTTGTTTAAAGAAATGTAGGCATTACAATATGCAAAGAAAATAAAGGCTGAATAAAAGCATATTTCAGTTAATATGCTGTAATCTTGGGTTGTTGTGGTGGAGGATGGGTTATAAAAGTGCACGGATTATAATATGTATACGGTTTACATGTTTTCTCTTACTGTTGCACAGATGAATATCTGGATTAATGCACTTGGCTTGCAATGAGAGGGGCTGAGTATGTTGCATATGTAATGGTATGAGATTGTTTTAATTTTTTTCTTTTAGCAAATAAATGTTTAGTGCGAGTTGAGAAGTCTGCAATGAGGGCAGTTGTACATTCTGTTCTTATGTTTCCATGGAAACAAGCTGACTACAGGTGCAGACAATTAATCTTGAGAGTTCTGAGCATTGTTTGTTGAGGGAAATGTAAAATGAAATGGTACAGGGGCAAGCAGCTCAATAAAAAATAAGATATAGATTTCCTTGCAGCCTAAATACATCATTGCATTTATTGTAACAGTGTATAATTTAGTTTTATTTAAAGAGAGACAGTGAACTTTTCCTAAGACTAAAAGTTAATGTTTTCTGAAAACATACAAGCTGATTTTCACATCTGGGAGGGGAGTATTGATAAGAAAAGAGCAGACAGCATTCAATGTAAGTGAGTGCACTGGCTGTAATATGTACTTTAGTATGGATAACCTTCATTTTATGTTAGGTAATGCCTTTGGCTGCAGCTGTTAATTTGGGACAATTGTTCCTATCAAGGATGTTAAAGTTCATTATTTGAAGATGTACACATTTATGTGTGTTTATTTTTAAGTTACTAGGTTCTGTGGTGTTCTCATGGTATGTTCGTTTGTGGGTTTTCATTAAAACAAAAAATCTTGAAAAATGTGATATAGGTTCATATGGAGAGGGCAAGAAACAACTGGATAAAAGATAAACCTGTCAGAATTAGTGTGTACATATAACACAAACATTGGAAACAGACATGTATAAAAGGTGGGAGTAATATCTTCTTAGCATAATGGCTATGCTAGCCATATTATTTTGGAATAAAAATGTCCTCACAGATTTAGACAAAAAAGTAAGAGTATTCAATTATATTAAGAAATGCAGAGTGCAAATAGCACTGCTGCAGGAGACACATTTGGAAAGAAATTAGAATGTGAATTTGATAAAGAAAGAATTTTAGGATGAATATCCAGCAGAATATCAGGGACAAATGAAAAGGGGAGTAATTATACTACTTGCTAGAGGAACTCCAAAAATTGCAGAAGAGGGGAAAAAGATAGTAATGGTTGATTTGTGGCAGTAAGGATCTATTGACAAGGGAAGAGGATTATGCTGGCATATATTTATAGTCCACCCAAAAATGTTATGGAGCTTAAGAACATTTTGGGAGAAATAATCAGCTTTCAGCAGAGAATATTACTTGTACATGGGGAATGGAACTTGATTTGCGGAATTTTGGGAGAAATAATCAGCTTTCAGCAGAGAATATTACTTGTACATGGGGAATGGAACTTGATTTGCAACAATAAGCTGTATCTGGGTGACCTAGAAGGGAAATGCAACAAAAGAGGGTAGATTTCTGAACACATTTTGAAAATATTTGGTATGGAATACATGAATTCAGTAGTAAGAACTTGGAAGGAATTTAAATATTATTTCCCAAGGTACAATAACTTGGCTAGACTAGACAGAAATTATATTTCATATGAACATGTGCCTTTAATTGAAAGCTTTGACACACATCCAATAATTATTTAAGATCATGCACCAATGAAAACTAAGATAAAAATGCAGGGTAATGAAGAAATGAGACACTGGTGATTTCTCACCTATCTGTTAAAGAAGAGGACTTTAAGGAATTGGTAGTGCAAATTATTTAAGAGTTATTAGGGAAGATAGAAATGTCTTCAGAAGTTATAGTTAGTGAGTATGATAAAATGAAATTGGAGTTTAAAAATATGGTAGAAATAAAATAAAAAATGGTTAAGAAGTAACATAAATTATTTAGAGGGACTGGCAAAGGTTAAAGTATTGCAGAATAAGGGGACAGTCTCACAAAACAAGAAGATGTGCAACTGCAGAGTGCTAATGAGAAAATAAGGAAGTATTAAGATAATATGCATGAGTTTAGAAAGATTATTGTTAAGCAACTGTTTTTTTGCTAATAACTCCAGAGAACAAAAACTTTTAGTACAAGAAATTAGGTAACAGAACATCAAAAGGGTTGATGCCAAATGTAGGGAGCCTATAACAAGAAAAATAACCAGTGATTCTGTAGAGGTAGTACAGATATTTCAGAAATGTTATGAAAATGTTAAAGAAAATTTGTATAAAGCAGAGAAATGTGGAAATCAAGAAAGAGCAGAAATGGAAATATTTATGAAACACTTTATGCCGAGGTTAGAGGTAGATGAAGTTCAACAAAATAACAGTTAAAAAAGGAGGAAATGGGATAAAAATGGTGAGTATAATCAGTTGACAGGAAAACCTCCAGGACCAGATGGTATTCCTGTGGAGGTTTGGAAGCAAGGAGGGAAGAAAATAATAATCTGGAAGGTTCTGTTTAACAGTATTTTAAAAAGAGGGGAAGCACCAACTTCCTGGAAGAAAGCCATGGGGGCTGTAATACCTAAAGATGGTAAAGACCCTTCAGACCCAGAGTAATATAGACCCATTTCAATTTTAAATCATGATTATAAAGTGTTTATATCTATAATAGCTAAAAGAATGGCAAAGGCGTTGCCAAAATTTAAAGTTATGGATTAATGTGTTTTTTTTTTTACTTTTTTGGAGGGGAGGCAAATATTAGACAACATTAATAGAACAATGATGAGGGAAGCAGAATGTAAGAAAATATTGATGTAGTTGGTGGGTCTTGATGCAGAGAATAGATTCAACAGAGTAAGTCAGGATTTTATGAGTAGTGCAATGGAAGCATTTGCATTCCCTGACACAATAATAAGGTTAATTAACAGGATATATGAGGGATCAGAAGCGAGAATTTAAGTGAGATGGTTCCTCTCTGATAAGTTGCATTTTAACAGAGGAACTAGGCAGGGGTATAATCTTTCCCCTTTATTATTTGCTTTACATTTAGAGACATTGGCAAAAAAAGGGAATCAGAAATTCAAGGTTATAACTGGTATTATAATCAAGAAAAGTTGGCTTTATTTGCAGATGATATTATTTGTACCTGATAAAACCGGAAAAGGATATCTCAGTGTTGTAGTACATTTTGAGATAGTTTCATGTCTTTTTGGGATATAAAATTAATGAAGATAAAATAAAGGCTATAGCTGTAAATTATGTACCCCCACATGAACTGACTCAGCAATACCCATATTTATTGGGACATAATAAGATTAAGTATTTAGGAGTCTGGATTTAAAAGGCTTCTATTGTGGCACCTAAAGATATGCGAGAAGAGACTAAACAAAAGATAATACAAAACCTGGGAAACTGCAAACTACAAACAGGAAAAATGTTTTAGTCCCTTTAGTTTTATGTACAGGTCAGGCATATTTTTATCAACCAGAAAAGTTGTGGACAATAATTATTAAAGAGATGAAGTATTCTATTTGGGAGGACAAAAGGGCAAGTATCAAGTGGCTTAAATTGGTCCTTCCAATAGAACAAGGTGGTTTAGGATAGTCTGCTTTGAAGAGATATTTTAGAGCTACACAGTTAAGGCTGATACACATAACACAAGTAGAAAGCTATAATTTAAAAGGGAAAGGGATGATGATGAAACATTGGGGGGAGGGGATTCAAATAGAGAGTAGGATTCTGGATGCAGATCCTCAAGGAGAACAGCAACAGCCATACAGAATATTATATTCATAAAGTAGTAGAAAGTATTCTAAGAATGAAGCCAATATAATACAGGAGAAAAGAGATTCTGCCAATAGGGATGACTGCAATAAGAGGTACAGCGAATAGGCAAGAGGGGGGTGGAATTTACTGTAGAAAACTGGTACAGGAAACAAGGTATTAGAAGCAAATAACTAGAATGGGAAGAGGCAAAGAAGACATTTGGACTGCAGGCTTGAGACTGCCTTCCCTATCAGGGATTGATATCATAGTACAGGCAAAGAGAAAGGAATAGAGGAATCCGAAGTGAAAGACCTACTCTGGTAAAGTTTTTAGCTGAATGTAGAACAGAAACTGTTGTTAAAACAGGATAATTAATAAGGCATATAAAATATTACTTGATAACTATAGGAATTAATCAGAAGAGGCTAGAAAAAGTTGAAAGAGAGATTGGTTAATTGGCAATTTACAAGGGATATTGGGAGAGGATATGTACGTCTCCCAAGTATGCAACAAAGTCTAGAATATTTAGGGTTTTTCGTGGAAGTGTTTGCATAAATACCCCAAGCAGAATCCAAAGAACTTTTTCTTAGGTAGAGGCAAATGGAGGTGTAATGGGAAAGAAAGAGGTAACTGGAACATACATTAGTTGGAAGACTTTAAAAAGTCTCTGAGAGTACATGTCAAAAATATTGGGTGAGCAAATAGGTGTAACTTAGGAAATTATTCTTTTGAGCTGGGACACAGGATCTGAATTGCCTAGAAATAGTAATGCCTTGTTAAGTTTAATTTTGCTGGCTGCCAAAAAAGCAATTACTAGAAAATGGAAACTGAAGTATAAACCAACTGTATCTGAAGTACTGAATATTGTAACAGGCATAAAAGAACTGTAAATGGGATCTTTAGAAAAAGGTAGGAGCAAATTACAGAGAAAAAAATGGAAATCATGGGAATAATACATGCAGAAAAATATTTTGGTGGAGGGGGTAGTAGGTTTAAGGAAAGGCAGGAACTGAACAAATTATGATGATAGTTATACAAAAGTACATACTTGATGTATAATGTATGTAACTGGGACCAAGTTATTATGTTTTTTCCCTCATATATAAATGTTTGCTTGCCTAAGTCTTAAGTGATAATTTAATAAAGATATGAAACGATGTTTCAATGGAATTTTACAGTTTATTTCATTATTGGTTTTATCATATTTTAAAGTATTTGAATGTCTATTGTATGGCATTGCACAATGAAAAAATTAACAGTGAGAGCAACTGCATTGTCCAAGTGGCACAGTAATCATAGCTCGCATTCTTTAAATTCTGGTTAAACCCATGAAAATTTTCCTAAAATTTAAAAATACTGAACAAGGAAGCAAAGCCCATTCCAGTGATAATATATTCTCCTCAATGTATAGATGTTACTATACAGACCTTCTAAAATAGGACTCCATTTTGTATGGACAAATCAAAAAACATAGGAACAATACTAGGCAAGCAATCACAGGGACCATACGATGCTTATCTATACACACCTTTAAGAGGAGACATTTAAAAGTTCTTACCACCCTTTACAAGCACTTAATAGTGCTCACATTCCACATCAAGGAAGGGGATACATGATAACCCTGGTGTAAATTCATGTCTACCCATCCAGTCATCGAGAATAACTTTATAGGTAGCAATGTAATACTGTGTTTGCCTATAATGGTGTCTTATTCCATGGACACAGAAGGCATTACAATAGGAATCTGCCCCTCCCATGAGTCATAATTATTTGCTGGTGTAGATTTAGGTCCCTAGTGTGGGTGTTTGTAGAGCCAGTGGTTGTCCAAAGAAATAGGAAATCAATTAGGACTGGTTCTTTCATGTCTCAAAAAGTGACACACAGGTAACCGTGAAGCACTGACCATGCAGAGAGGTGTGCTAATCTAGCAGTACAATTGAAGGATTTAAAGTCTTTATTTTTTATTTATTTTATTTTTTAGTTAAAAATCATTGTGGCCTTTCCAGTTGGACAATATGCTTGGATTTGTACGTACACTTATATTAGATGATTTTATTTTATCTATCCTTTTGTTGACTGGGTTAGTCTCACCTCTTTTCAGGGATGACCTGAGATGGTATTTAACAGTGCTCATCTTGACGTCATCAGCAATTTTGGTCAACCACATTTCTAAGATATTGGCATGGGTGTGTGCAAACTAAATGCCAATCAGGAGAGGTCATAGCACTAATCCCCGTAGTACCCTGCTAGTTACAATTTTAAATTCAGAGAGGGTACCAGAAAATTTCACAGCTTTGGATCTGTTAGATAGCAAATTTGCAATCCATCAGAAAACACAGAGGTTTACATTAAGTTTGCCTAATTTTTCAATAATACCAGCACAAAATATATTGTCAAAAATCATGGCCAGATCAAGATAAGTAGTGTGCATGGAGTGACCACTGTCCATAGTCTGTGTACCCTTTTCAAAGAAGTTTACAATGTTTAGGAGACAGGATTTGCCCTTCAGTAAACCAAACTGATTGGGGTCTAGATCAGTTAGAGTTCTGCTGTGATACCTTCCATACTTTGCATAAAAGGCTGTTGAGGTAACCAATTCCAGAAACTATGATAAGGCAACTAAAAATATTCTGCCAGCCAGGCTGCAGAACAGCCAGCAACCCCTCATTTGACAACCTGAGCTGCCTGGCAGGATGTACAGATGAAGTGACGTTTTCAAACATATAGTACTCAGAGAAGGTAAAGCATGGAAGGTGAGAGTTAGACTCTTAAAAATATATTTAGATGCAGCCAGCAACAAACAGAAATCTTTCAACATTGGAGTAACATGACATACCCTGGATTAGATATGCCAATTAACAAGCAGGCTGTGAAATTGTGTACTTGCTGTAGGTGAGCCGTATCAGTATTCATAAGCCCTGGTTCTGGGCATCACAGTTGTCCAAATGAGTTAGAAGCAGAAAATAAATCCCCAGTCTTCTGTCTGAAAATGGCATGTAACATTCGATTCTGGATGTATCCATCATATGTTAATAGGAGATATTAATGTCAGACAACACCTGATCCCTCAGTCTGTCATCTAGGACAAAGCCACGATCATGACTGCATGAGACAAACTCCAGATGGATCCCCCAACAAATAATCAATGATAAGAGTGGAGACATTTAGGATGGAGGGCTACTGGTCTTTTACATACGTAATTTACTCTTCCCAACTATTCTGTTGTATATAGTGCCTCGGGCCGTAAATTTATGTAGGTGTGTTTCAATTTCCTGGTTAACAAACAAAGAAAAATAAGAAATAAATTATGATACAGTATGACAGCACAATTCAGCTTTTACTACATTCACTGAAGCCAGTGTAACACATTATCCAAATTAGGTGACCCTCCTCTTTACCTCTTCATTGGTAGGACTACTTACTTTAAGTTCTACTACCTGTTTTTCAAGTCTTGCAGCCATTTGTTCTTCTTCTGTTGTAAATCCTGTCCCAGGGACACGAAGAGCAAATAATTCAATTTTCCTGTGGACTCTTTTAACAACTGAAACAGATACACATACCTATGCATGATGTTTCTATTTCAAAATTCTGTTTCTACTGTTCAGTCAGGTGGCAAGGATTATGTTTCCATAAATCCCTGAAGTCTTTACCTTTTAACTGCTTTGGAAGATAAAGTAAAAAATGACATTAGCCAGAATTATACTAAAATAAAGGCTCAATATTTTAGAGGTATGAAGTGCAACTGCCATCCAGAACTTGTATATTATGGGCCATGAATAGAAGTGTGCTATTATGATCTATTTTCTTCATTTTAATTCACTGTATCATCTAGCCTTTGCAGGCTACCTAGTTTGTTTTAAGTTTTGGTTGGTCCTATGAATCATCTAAACCTTGCAAGTAGAAGTTACTATCACAGTTCAAGTATTCTGATACTTTAATCAGTTCAGATATTCCTACTTTTAATGACTTGGTGTATCCTAGAAATATTCCATAAATTTCTTGGCATCAAACATTTTTCAAGTGGTTAAGATAGTCTGGTATAGGGAAAATAAGCACTGTGCTTTTAACAAGATTTACATGTAATCCCGGATCTGCAAAATTCAATTTTATTTTTGTGATCCCATGGCATTGTCTCTCTAATGTTGCTCAAAATAATATCCACTTCTGTGTCATGCCATATAAAGCATCTGTTTATTCTCTTTTGAACCAGATGAAGTAGAATGTATGTGGGGAATTTTGATTGCATACTCTCTGCTGGCATTACTAGAGGGGTTTGCTGACATGGGAGTTCTATACCTAAGCCTGGTAAACAAATATTAAACTTTGAAATGAAGAACACTTTCATATGCTTTTGCTGTCCACAGTTTCCTTTCCATAGTAATACATAAGGCATCTACAAGCCTGTCTTCTTTTAGGTCCTTCCAAGAAATGGATTTAACATGTATTTTGAAACAAATAAGAAAAATGTAACATAACTTCAACATTATTTTTTCATAGCTATTATTCCATTACAAAAACACATTTTAAAAGGACAGAAACATTCTGATCAAATTAGGCATGTCCCCTGAAAAAAGATTCAGTTAAAAGGACTGACGTATGGTGTGTGATGCAGTATTAAATTAATACATGCAATAAGACAGACAAATGTACAAGCATGCTCTAACTTAAAAGCATCAGACCTGAGTCTAAAAGGTCTGAGGGGGGTGAAACAGTTGATATTTAGGGCACTCTATTACATTAGGCAGATGATGAACAGAACCCATCCATCTCCATGACAGCTTGCTTATGACAGTAAGACCATAATAAGCTAAATCCTACAATCAGAATCACACAATAATGTTAGTGACTTTGGACTTCTAATTAGTGCTTTATAATAGAGTAGTGGGGGAGGGATTTTAAAGATTCCACAGTGTGTTTGTAAGACATCACAGCAGAGCAGAAGCAGTTGGACTGGGGCTTCAGTAGACTAATTACACTGTGTTGTGAGGGCTAAAGCTGTAGTGACCATATGGTATCTGAGTGCTTCAAGGAGATTGACTCTGAGCTGACTTCTCAGTCCGGCAATTAATTGATTTTATTCAACTAACAGCTATTGCTAAACCTATTTTGGCCTTTTTGTTGTCTGCTTGTAAATAGAATAACTGGATTTGTCGCAGCTATCACAGACTAAAGTGTTTAATAACACCCTTTTTTGGCAGAGGTTCAACATATAATTTTTAAAAAATTACCAGCAATGATGATGATGGTCATAGTGGGGATATAGCATGTGCTGGCAAAGTTCTTGAACATTAACATCAGGAACATTGCTATGGAAACATTATAGCCCATTATATGTTATTTATGTTATAGCTAATTATATGTTAATTAATGTTATAACACTGTAAACATTATTTATAATTGTTATCATTGAGTCATGCCTGAAAAATGTTCCTAGCACCAGCTGACTCACCCAGTTGACAATCATTGAAATCTGACATTAAACACCAATAATATACTAATACTATTAATCTAGGAATAAACTGTCATTGTGCTTGACTCAGACAACAAACATAATTTATTTATACACATTTTCAGCTATACCTGTTAATCTGTTTCTGAAATACTGTTGTCAGTTCCTAACAGTCCTAATGTAGTGTAGTATGCATAACTGAATGTTATTGAATATAAAGATTCGGGTTGTTGCATTTTTTTTAACATTCTCTCTTGTTTGTCTGTGAAAAGAATAGTGCTATTACATGGTCCTCTTTTCACAGAGCAATCCTGATTTTGGTAGTTATCTCCTGAAGGAAAATACGAAGCATGGAAAATATTCTAATATTTTAGGGAAATATTTTCACGCTTTCCTTGTAAATATTGTAGAAAACTAGGATACTATGTTTGAAATACCTTAATGTAATGTAAAACAAACACAATAACTGAAATTCTATGACAGTGAGCTATTATTTTGGTAATAAATTGAAAATGCATATTTTGTAATGATTGTGGACATGCTTTGTCCTGCAAAAGCTTCTGTTTTAGTAAAAAATCTCCAACTGAACGCATCTGAAAAAGTGGCAACCCTAGAAAAGCATCAATAAGAAATTATTCCAGTTAGTGAAAATTACACATTAGCAATTTGTTGGCAAAATGTTAGAAATTAATGTCTGAAAAATTGTGGGTAATCTGCTAGAAATTTATCATAAAAGATCAACACACGACACAATATTGAACTGACATATATTCAGTGTAGACCCTACAATGAAAACATTTCAAAAATTTTAAGCAGAGTTTGAAATTATAGTTGTCAAAATAACTTGCTGCTACAAGGAAATAGATACAAGGAAATGTGGAGTTAAATGTTGCCAAAGGTATGTGTTTCATAAATTTCTGTGCAGCCTTATGACTTTGTTAAATTTAAATATTTTACATTGGCTACACTTCTAAAAAAAACAAAGATATTAGATAGCATGACATTGTACAAAACTTATAACTGAAAAATATTTAAAAAGATCAGCTTTCCTCATTGTTAGCTTGTTATTATATGTGGGCGACTGGGTCTATGGCCTTACAAGACCGAACATCTGATGATGGTGTGTCATGGACTTGGAAGGCTACACGTATGTCTGTTTACCTGAATAACTTGGCGTGAAAAAAAGCACTGATTACAGTAGCAGTCAAAATAAAGAAACTCAAAAAGACTATCTACCATCTAGTATTCTGAATTCAAAAGTAGTCTAAAAACATATGACTGCTGGGAAAGTTTGCTTAAATTATTTGTTATTCTCAGTGATTATTCCTTCAGGTGCAGTTGCAAATATTGTAAAATCTGAGACCATGGAAATGAAAAATGGAATTTATATGCAGTTTGTTATGAACACATTTATTCTTGATAGTACCTGGAATGCACTGAATGCATATTAACATAGTCTGAGTTCATACCTCTCAACCTCTTAGTGCAAGAAATCTGGACAAAGCCTGACATAATCGGGGGACAAAGGCCCAAAAATAGGTGCACATATTAAATATCACTTTTATAAACATAGAACATTGCTAGAATAACAGGATGTGTGTTAACATGCATGTTCTGAAGGAAAATGCCTGAATCTAATATGCAACATCGACAAAACCTGCTGGAGAGACAGGTTTGCTCCCAGAGGCTGCCCCGTCTCTGGAATAGACTTCCCATACATGTCAAACAGAGCACCTCACTGACTCTCTTCAAGCACAACCTTGATGAGTGGATAGGAAGCCACAAATCTGTCCCAGGGGTTCCACCTGTGTTGCTCACTGACAGGGGCAACAGGTGCTGACCGAGATTTCTTTTTGGAGATAAACTCTTGGCTAGGCTTGTAAGGGCCCCAGGGGCATTAGCCTAGTAACCTCCTATGATCCTAAAATCTGAAACTCAAATACATGTCATTATTTAGTAACGTTAATGGCCCAGTTGTGGCACAGTAGTGCAGCAGATAGTGTTGTTGCCTCAAAGCAAGATGGTTAGCCTGGTTCAACTCCCAGCTGCGATGCTTGCTGTGCAGAATCTGCATATTCTCCTTATGTTCATGTAGGTTTCCTTCAGACGGTCCGGTTTCCTCCCACATTCTAAAGACTTGCAGTAGGTGGATTGGACACTCTGCAGTGACCATAAGTGTGAGTGTGTGTGCAAGTGTGTGGTGTGGAAGAATTACCATGGCAGGTCTAGCCACCCAGCAGTGTAAAACCTTGGCTCTATATGATTGTCACTGTTGAAGTGATACCCCGACCCCATGTACAAAAATAGGAAAAGGGGGTTGTGGATGGATGGAAGGATTGATTTAGTGACTATAATCTGTAGATCATCCTAGTGATTTGTCAAAAAAAAAACACAATTTTTATGAGGAACAGACCAAAAATATGAGATAAAAATCTGGATAGTCTGTGAAAATCTGTACAGTTGAGATGTATGTCTGGGTTTCATAATGATATTAAGCAAAACTGAGGAATGATTGTGCAGAAAGGTGCACATAGAACACCTTTATACAGTATCAGAACAAGATATGTCAGGATAGGCTAATGCATATGAACAAAAAATTATGCTTTGGTAATGAGGAATAGGATAATGCAAATGATGATGTCATCAAACTGCACTTGATTTTTGCACATCTGGATGACATGCCAACATTATACTGCATGTGGTCACATGATATACAAATATAAGCACAGTCATGACTAAGCTGTAACAAAGCGTAAGCTGTCGTGTAGTATGTATTTTGCATAACCTCTACATCCTACAGCAGCACATCCTTTAGAAAACACTGAGGGCCTAATATTCTTGAAGGATTACAATCTGTAAGAGCAGACATTCAGAACAGTGAATGCTGTTACATGTTTGTTTTTCAGCCTTTTGGCTGCTTTGCATGTAAGATTCAGGTGGAGTAGGGTCTGGGAACCTGCCCTTACCCTGATGTTGTGCAATATTGGAGCTTGTATATATAAAGAGCAGGAAGGAATGTGTATTTTTTTTGATAATTTTAGATTTGATCTTAAAAAGATTGCTCTTTTTTCTAGTCACTCATTTGACATTTCATTCATTGATGAGTCAATCACCTGAAAGTAGTGCATTCTACAATTTAGCCATGCATACAAGTGTGAGCACTAAAAGAATGCATTGATCAATGTGAGCAATGTAAGCCCTGTATATTCAGGTGATACTAAGCAAAAGGAATAGGGCAGGTGCAAATTCTGCAGCACTCTGCCAATAGCAGCTGTTTTGCACTGAATAATGCCTTTGCACCCTGCCCAATCTGCAGATGTTAGTTTGTGACAGATACCTTTAGATCTCTCTCTTGCATGTGAAGTGCAGACCTTACATAAGCTGGAAAATAGGTCTGGCACATCTCATTTGTGAACAAGGTTGCAGCAGCTCTGCACAACCTAACTATGGGTTCACTTCAGAGGCCTAAAGGTCATACACATTAAGATGCTCATCATTTAGGGTAAGTCATAAATAAAAACTCCCTCCATTGGAAACAGTCAATGGCCTGAAAGACTGGTAGACCTGGCAACAAAGTAAAAGGGGGCACTGGAGTAAACTGGAAAGAATGAAGCAGAAGGAAATTAAAAACAAATTTAAAAACACTGTTTCTGAATCTTAAAGATGTACTCCCCAGTCCCTGTAGTTGTGACTGATAATAACGCCTTTCTGGTCCCCCTAAAGGTTAACTGAAAAGAGGTAAAAATGGAAATGGAGACAGACATGAACCTGGCTTAGAGTGCGTCCCTGACATCCTAAACTGGTAGATCAGGGGCAGAGATAGCTCTGAGGGTGAGACACCATGCTTCCCAATGAAGTTTGCATGGCTGCCATATTACACAACATAAATTGACACATAATCACAGCGTGACATGTGTGGCATTACGGGAGGTTGAATATGGTACAGAGTAAGCTGTCAAAGAGGAGGTCACACAAGAAGCATCATCAGCACCAACAGTCACACATACACTACACACAGGCACAGTGACAGTGAGCCCCTGCAGTGATAGCTAATGTCTGTGGACAGAGCTGGATGTGCTATTTGCCTTAGTAGTGCCCCTGATGTGCCCAGTAGCATACTATATAAAGTGATATGACACACTATGTAAGCCACAATCATGACTAAACTACAATTAAGCATAAGCTGTGTAGTGCATATGTTATGCAAATATACATCATACAGCAAGAAGGCAAACTTTATGTCAGCTGTAGATTCCCACCATATACATGTATGTATGATGCACATCCGAACAGCTCCACAGGGCAACTCAGGTGGTGCAAGATATACACAGGGGCCACTCATACATATCATGTACTCAGATTCAGCAGCACTATGTAAGGACTATCTGTGTTTATTTGTAACCCCAGTGTCCCTCACCATATGTTACAGAATACATATTTTGAACTGGTTGAAGTTCTTGTTGCTTTTCACAAAATTAGCTATCATATTATATATTATAGCCAGTTGTAGCTCTTGTCCTGTTATTCCCTCAGAGCATGAAGAATACCTTAAACAGTTAGAAAAATTAACAGTCAAACAAAATACCTTTCTTATGGGTGATTTCCATTATCCAGATATAAACTGGCAAAGATATGCTACCAACAAAAATATGCCCAGAGGTTTCTAAATTTCACAAATGACAATACACTTGACCAAATTGTCCCACAAGGTGATACTTTTCTTGATATTGCCATAACAAACATTTTTCACAGTAGCACCATCCCATTTTGACCTTTTCCATGAAAATTAGCTTTGTGGCCCCTGATAGCTCTTGTACATTTAGGGATTACTCCAAAACCTATTATTTACCATCTACTAATCTTACTGTGGTCCTTGATAAATCCTGCACATATAAGGATTACTCCAAAACCTATTATTTATTTACTACTGATGTTACTGTGGTCCCCTGATAACTGCTGTACATCTAGGGATTACTCCAAAACCTATTATTTACCATTTACCGATCTTACTGTGGCCCTTGATAACTCCTGCATATTAAAGGATTACTCCAAAACCTATTGTTTACCATCTACTGATCTTACTGTGGCTCTTGATAACTGCTGTACATTTAGGGATTACTCCAAATCCTATTATTTATCTACTGATCTTACTGTGGCCCCCTAATAACTGCTGTACATTTAGGGATTACTCCAAAACCTATTATTTATTATCTACTGATCTTACTGTGGCCCTTGATAACTCCTGCACATTTAGGAATTACTCCAAAACCTATTATTTATTACCTACAGATCCTGCTGATAATCCCTAATAGTATAGCTCTCCAGCAAACCTTATAACTGAGGCTGCTGCCTACTGCTCTGAACTGTACTCCTTCTAGGATAGATGCATTATGGAATCAGTGCCAGTATGGTGTAATCATAGTGCCAAGTTTAAAAGAAAACCGATATGATGGAACTACCGCATTAATTAACTCTATTATAAAAAGAAAAAGCCGTCAGTAAAAGCTGTCTATTTCATTATTATAAAACAGATTTAAAACTGTTAAGTTTCTCAAACTTATCAGTAGGAAATGTAAGCAATGTATTAACTTAGGATTGTAAATAATTGAAAAGACAACCATAATGCTTGGGTCTACTTTAGAACAGAGAACGATCAGATGATCAAACTCTGTTAGAGCGAACACTACATGTCGAACCGGCAAAATAGCGAACGGCCGGAACAGCAAATTTTTTCCCAGGGAAAGAAATCGCTGGGCTGGCCGTCTGGGTTGTGCAATCTCGGAGTTGGTATATTTAAGTAGGAGTGGTGTGGGGGGGGGGCGCAGTGTTTAGTGGGTTTTTTTTGGGGGGGGCAGCAATTTTTTCTCCCTGGGAAATCCCAAGAAATCCCAATCCCTCAGAGCCACACGCTCCAGGGATCTAAACCTTGTCATCACAATGAACAAAACATGCTGGAGAGATAGGTTCCTGACCCAGAGACTCCCCATACTCTGGAATAGACTGCCCATACATGTCAAGCAGAGTGCCTCCTTGGCCCTCTTCAAAAGGAACCTTGACGACTGGATGGGAGATAGGAAATTCACCCTGGGGATCACGTCAGTCACCCTGCTAGACAGGGGTCCAGGGAAGTAAATATTGTGGGAAGAAATATCCGGGGAATTGTTTGGCTAGGCTTGTATAGGCCCTGTGGCCGATAGCCTAGTACCAACCTTTGAACCTATGAACCTATGAACTTATCTCCAATGATACCACCTTCTCTGTCCCCAATGAAATTGGTAATATTCTTGCAGATAAATTCTCTTCCAACTTTACTCTACCTACCCTAAACTCTGTCCCCACCCAGTATCAATTTGGACTGAGTTTTTGGCACTCTCTAGATTAAAAATAATACTTCCGTGGGACTTGACAATATACCTGGATGTCTGCTAAAAAACAAGAAGTTCCATCTAGCAAAAACACTCCCTCAGCACTTCAGCCAAACTCTCTTGAGTGGTTATATCTATGAAGTGTGGACGATGCCAGGTGTGGCGCCCTTGCATAAAGGTGGTTCCTCTACTGGCCCTGGAATTATAGGCCCATTAATGTCACTAGTATTATCTGCAAACCTATGGAATATATTAGAGCTGAAGTAATAACCAATGATGTAGGAGACTTTAATATCCCTAGGTACACACCAGTTTGGCTTTGTAAAAGGCATCTTATGCCTGCTCAACCTAGTTGAGTTTTTTGAAAGGTTTACCAAGGAAATGGATAAAGGATATACAGTCCACATTGCTTAGCTTGCTCTTGCCAGGGCCTTTAATACTAGCTCCCATACTTCAATTATTGACAAACTCTTGCAACACAACATTAACCTATACATAGTTCACTATATAGGAAACTGGCTGTCTAACAGAAGCCCTACTGTTAAGGCCAAAGGTATTCACAGTCAACAAAAAAATGTCACCTGCAGTGTCCCATAGTGCTCTGTCTTAGGCTCCCCTCATCTCATAAAAGCCTACATCAAGGGACAATGGTTAACCAAGTCTGCTGATGATTGTAAACCGTGGTCTGTTATCAAATACCATTTTCATATTCAAGATCTCCAGGATGGGATGGATCAAACAAATGTTTGGTGAATTAATCATAGGCTAATCTCAACACCAAGATATGCAACATGGTTTATTTTGTTAAATCTAGCATCACTACTGCTTACCATATGGAATGCGTGCCACTTCAGATTTGGCAGTCATTAGGAACTTGGGTAATTATGCTGATAACAGATTCTCCTTTGACCTCTACATCTCTTTTGACTAGAAAATTCTTCTACCTTTCACAGCGTATCCTTTGCAATATCTCCTCAAAGTCCAAAGCAGTTATAGTCCCACTTTATTCATCTCTGATTACGCTCATCATTGAATATAATGCACTCTTTGGCATCTATCTTTTTAAGCACCTAAACTAGCTTGGTAGATCTTAATGTTTCTTCAGTAAAAGAAGTCTCATGACTCAGTACCCTTAGTTACTGCAAGTCATGCAGGCTTATGATGGGTGGTCTCTAATTAGCCTTCCATGACAGGAATAACCCAGGTAGCCTTTGAACGTTTTCACCTAAAGAGAACCACTGGTAAAGCAAACTCCTGCTCTAGAGAACTTAACCTATACTACCATATCAACAACACCAGATAGTGTAACATGTACCTCACCCAATTTATCTTTTGTTTCTGGAATTGACTGTCCTTACCTATCAAGCAGAGTACTTGCCTAGCGACCTTTAAGGCCATTCTGGATAACTGGATGGGGGATTGCAAATTTTCCCTGGGATATGTGAAGAAAGTCTTCTTATGGAGTAAACTGTTAGTCGCCCACCAGTATTGAGTGATTTGGCTTAGGTTCCTAATGGTCTTCTTGACAGTTAGCTTTGTAAGAACTTATAAACCTATGATCCTATGAGCATATCACATATCATGGATGCACATGTGTCAGCTGCTGCCATGTATAGCAAATGCAAAACACCATCATGAACCATATGCATCTAACAGCCTAATCATAGGATATATCTGCACTTGCAGCTGCTTGTTCAGGTACCTGGATATGGCCAACACATTTAGGACCAGCATGAGATATCTTGCGAGAAGCATGCTGGCAATAGTTCAGTGTACATGCGGCCATAAAATGACCTATGATTATTGTGTTTTGGCCTCAAATTTGACACCTGTCACACCCCACAATATCTGCACAGTGCCTACAATGCTTGTACAGCTTGTATGTATTGCCTAAGGGCTGTATGTCAGTGATTGCTGCCAACACACACAGTCTGCCCCAGAACCACTGCTGCAGTATTCAGTTCATAAGTTCATAGGTAAATATTAGGCACTCACTCTGCAGACTATTGCACACCTAACTAATAACCAGGCAGTGACCAAAGGTGAAACTCACTCCCCCGTACATTGTGTCTGTGAGGTAAACACTTTAACCATTATGCAAACCCCAAACCCTCACTATATGAAGACAGAGGTGGGTCATATGTGATCTTTTACTGGCATACAGCTGATCTACAGTCCTGCCCAAGCTAGACAGAATTATTACAAGATGATGCTTGTGGGTAATGGTCTGGTATAGTAGTCCACTGTAAGTACATGTCAGTGGACCCAGCAGAGGTTGCATAGATACATACAACCCCATTCTGTACTTGTGCATTGCCTACATGTCAAGCAGTAATAGGTCACATGACATGGGCCACAGTCTTCACTAGCAGCTTTGCCTTGTTCCTGCCTATTTCTATATAAATTAAAAAGTGTGCAGGTGTCACACTGTAGACACCATCAATAATCATAACCTGAGTGGTACAGCTTACACACACTGCCTGCCAATCACAAGGTGAAACATTTGGATAATTATCAGAATAACCCATCAACAACACCGATATTATGGATGGGTTACTAGCTGCCAGTGGATGTTTACTTAGACAACTTCTAGAAAATGTATCACATGACATGTCACTTTTTGTAACTAGGTATATTTAGCATATAGTGTACCCCTTTTTCTTAACTTTAGGTTAAAAATACCATGGACTTTTATATCAAATAAGATCTTTCTGTAAACTTTCAAAATACAGTTTAATAAATCTAACTTTTCATTCTTTAGAATCACTGTCAACTTCTGCACTATCTGTATACCTGTCTGAATTCTTCCAGACTGGGACAGCTTAACAGGTTACTCCCTTTATATATCTGGCCTTCCCTTTGAGACAGTTATTGCTGTTTTAGGACTTTTTTTTTTTTTTTGGAACATGTCTGGATGAGTTTCTCTTTGCAGCTCTTGGCTATCACAGTTTTCATACCCTTTACTTTCTTGTAACAGTATTGTGTGTGAAAATTTGAGTTCCTAATCTTCATTGCACTTAAACATATTTGCTTATTACAGATGTCTGTGATTTTTTTGTCATCTTTATGCTTAATGTCTGTTAGTTCTTAGACCCCCCCCCCCACAATCAATTGGCCCATTTGTTTCTTCCATCAGCTTAGAGGGGCTATCATTTAAGAAGCCATCATTAGTTGATGATTTTTTTCATTATACATCACTCAACCCCTCCCCCCATTGTGCATGTCTTAATCCACCCCAGAATTTGGTGCGCAATCGGTGTACTTGAAGTGGGTTTTTCACCCCCTGCCATGAGTGAGAGAGCCACACATGACTGCCCTGCCCCTCAAAACTAGTGATGCTGCATTCCTGTCTGGTCTCCATGAGGGTTTCCCAGTGGGAATGAGTGCTTGGGGATATGCTCCACCCCATGCCCTCAGAAGAGAGGCAAGCAAGTGACCCTCATCACTCATGCCTTTGCCCATGCCAGCTCCACCAGACACTTGAGCTGCTATTTGAACTCAGAGCATGTGTGTCATAATCAGGTCTTTATCCCCTCTGTGCCCTCAGAGCTAGCTAGCTTTGATTCTTTTAAAACCGATTTGCATTCTATTCTTGAATAACATAGGACGTTGATCAGCTGCTTGAACAAATATTTCATCCTCAGCTGCACACTTGCCCATGTTTTTGTACTCGTACTTCACCAATCCGTGAATTTCCATAATATTTCCATCCCTGCTGATATTTTCCAGTTTTCCTTTAATTTGTATAGATTTTCAGACTTCAGTAATGTTGCAGAAATAAGTCATTTGCGTTTCAGTATTCTGTACATTAACAACTGAGCTAGAAAGAGATAGGGCCCCTGAAATTGATTGCTCCTATGCACCAAAACTGTGAGATGACAGCCTTGACAGCTGTTACTACTGCTTTTTGAATAGTTCGGCTCACTTTTCAATTTGACTTTGGATAGCGTGGACTGGATGTAAAATGTGTGAATTCACATTCACACACAAATCTAATGTCCTAATATTTTGAATAAACACCCTTTCTGGGATGATGATGAAACAGTGAAGAAGCTCAAAAAACAAGGAGAAACTGGGATTTTGGTTGCAGGCCTTTAAGGAGAATAACAATAATTATATAGAATATTGCATCTATAAAGTAGCAGAAAGAATCCTAAGACCTCAGCCAACATGGGAATGGAGAAAGAAGATTCTGCTGATATGAATGACTGTAATTAGTGATACAGACAGCAGGCAAGAAGGAGCCGGAACTGATTGGAGAAAACTGGCAAAGGAACCAAGGTATTGGGAGCAAATAACTAGAGAGGGAACGATAACGCTCAGCACTGAAATAAATAGGACATGCTGGAGGGACAGATTTATAACCCAGAGGCTCCCTTCACTCTGGAATAAAATCCCAGTCCAGGTTAGGCAGAGTCCCTCACTGACTCTCTTCAAGAGGAATCTTGATGAGTGGATGGGAGATCGTAGGTTTACCCCGGGTATCACTTCTGTGTCACTGTTAGACAGAGGCACAGTATACTAACCTCAAAAAAGGGCACAGCAAAATTAATTTAAAATGGGTGGGGAAAGCCAAACACACTCTGGCTAGGCTTATAAATGCCCTAGGGCAGATAGCCTAGTATGAACCTATGAACCTATGAACAGAATGGAAAGATGCCAAGAGCAGGTTAAAGATTGCCTTTCCTATCAAGGATTGATATCAGAGTATAGGCAAAGAGAAAAAAATACCAGAAGAAAGACCAGCACTGGTAGAGTTTTACTAGAATCTAGAACAGAAGCTGCCATTAAAAAGGAATAATTAGTAGAGCACACCCCCCTGTATACTTTAACATATACTTCTGAGTTGTCACCCTGTACAAAGTAGCCCTATTATCACTACTACTGGCAAGAAACTCGAATGTCTTTTAAAAAAGCTCTTTGCCTTGTTTATTTTACAGACATATCAGTCTCACTGATGTAGAACATCTGGTTGGCCATTTGCGTGTGTATATGTTCACAGTGCTGATTAGTGGCCCAGTTCATTTTCTCTCTCCCCCATCCTTTGCTATTCCCCCAGTGTTGGTACTTTTATGCATTCTAAGTACTACCCAGAAAATAACATAGCCCATTCATTATTTGCATGCCATACCATTATGTGCCTAAACTCAATAATCCAAGCAGAAATCATTAACATACTATATATGTCCAAATTACATACCATGAGAGCAACCAAAAGGAAAAAATACAAAACGGTAGAAGCAAATTACTTGCTGGTGCTTACCTTCTCCAAACTTCTGTTACTACTCAGACTTAGTATTATCAAACATTTTAACAATAAACGTAAATGTAGAAAGAACAATATTTCAAATATTTTTAATAGCCTCCATCATAATACTGACAATTCTCACTACCAACTCTGCCTCACTCTCAAGCTACAATCTCAACATTAATTATAGTAATTCATCTAGCAGCAAATTTCATTAATGAAATGTAACAAAACATACCAAGCTCTGCAGCAATAATCCTATCAATTATGCAAAAGAACTCAGACTGTTATTTAAAATATACGGGCTCAGGTGCCTAGGAAGCGAGACATTTCCCTGTGGTACATTTGGTTGGGGACACATGGCTGAAGTGACAGTCAGCTGCAGAGAAATAGGACTGTTGTGAATTCCTGTGGGCAAAGAGAAGAACACGATGCCATGTCCACAACTTCAGTAATCAAATGCAAAGGGGGAAAATAATGTCCATGGTTCCCAAGACAACATGAGACACAGGCAGTATGATGTCCATGGTTCCCAAGACAACATGAGACACAGGCAGTATGGTATCCATGGTTCCCAAGACAACATGAGACACAGGCAGTATGATGTCCATGGTTCCCAAGACAACATGAGACACAGGCAGTATGGTGTCCATGGTTCCCAAGGCAACATGAGACACAGACAGTATGGTAGGCATCAGCAGCAGGCTGGCCAGTAGGCATGTCAGTGATAGTAAAAAGAGCATGTCATTGTGGTAGTAAAAATGCAGTGCATAATGGGCAGTGCCTTTATAATTGATGTGTATAGATGACCACCACCCACTTCACAGTGTTTAGGGAACAGTACTTAAAATGCATACTGGTGCATAAATGTGACCAAATTAGGATGCAAGATTTTCTCCGTGCTGTAGCACACTTTAACAGGTTGTAGATACATAAGCATGTACTGTACACAACACTCATTCCTTCGACTGCCCCCATACACTTGCTTATCAAAGCTGTGAGAGTTGTAGTGTGTGCGTCTCTTTGCCCACAGGAATTCACAACAGTCATATTTCTTTGCAGCTGAATGTTACTTCAGCCATGTGTCCCCAACCAAATATACCACAGGGAAATGTCTCACTGCCTGGGTGCCTGAACCCAAAATAAACCATGTTTACAAACAATGCCATAAATGTAACTTTTTGGCCCTCCTAAGCTGCAGAGACACAGAACCCAATCCAGGACCCCCAAAATCTACACAAATTCCAAATCTCATTTACATATTTTGGAGAATGCTGAAGGTTTAAAAGTAACTCACCCAAATGCTACATGTATTTGCAATAACCTCTCACAACTACACTCACAGCTACCCTCCTACCTACCTAATACTATAGCCATAACAAAAGTCTGTTTAAAAACAAAAACAAAAATAACACATGAAATCTTTCAACCAGGTTATAACTTAATCCATACAGATTGTCTCAACAAATGAGCTGAATGTATTGCTTTTATTCCAAACATTTAGATATAATAAAGCACCCACTCAAAATACATTGCTTTACCAAAGATGGAATTATGCCAACTAGCCTTAACTCATTACCTCTGAGTGACGCCTCCAGGTACATCTGCAGTTAACTCCTACTGACACCTCTCAGCATCAAATATTGCTTGATCATATTTGCATCAATGATTCCAAACCCATGCTATGTACAAGGTTTTAAAAGATTTCATCTTAAAGCTTACACAGTGGCAAACTCAACTGCATTAATATTTGACCTCTGTCTAGTGCAGGTAAGGAGATATTAACTGTTGTGTTTATGTTTATATAGATATAATTATCACATTTTTTTAAATATCTCAACAACCAAGCAACATAGGCAGAGCTCCTTCGCCCCATATGAAAGCTCTCACTTAGATGAATAAAATGCTGTTGGCAGTATGTGTGTAAATTGAGTGGTTGCTGAGATTTTGTTAGTTGTTTACAGAATATTACAAATGTAATAGTCACTGTGTTTACTGTGACTTTTAAACTTTTGTTTAAGATATAGAACCTAAAGAATATTACCACTGTAAAAATAATGTGTGCTGAAGAGTTTGCCATTTATACTTCTTTATTATACAATGTCTCCCTAGTAATATTCGAAAACGTGCGTGCTGATTGACCAGCCCAACCAGCGTGCCCATTGTAAATCCCACAATATACCAACATAAAAAGGTCCGGTCGCCCGGATTTTTTTCCGTTGGTATAAACTGCCCCAAAACCTTTTTTTTTACAATAAAAAAGAGAGAGAAAATAGAACAATGAAGACTTTCTTTTCTCCGTTGCTTCTGTTTCAAAGCCTTGATGTACCGGGTATGTGTGGGAACACAAGTCCCATATGCATGCACAGTACATCAAAATGCAGAAGCAGTATACCACAACCAGCGGAAGAACAGCAATCTGCCATTATATAAAGACATTATTTAAGAAAAGCAAGTATTTTTTTCCTAAATAATGTCATTGTATAATAGCAATAACCGACTCCGTGGTTGTGGTATATTGAAGATTTACCCACGGTTGCCTTTGTTTAATCATTCGGGCTTCGCCCTCATGATTAAACCACACCAACCATGGGTAAATCTTCAATATACCACACCATGTCGTCGGTTATTGCTTAAGTAACCACTATGGTTCCAGAGATATGAACATTTGTTTGAAATGTGAGAACCTAATTTGAGTCTGTCAAAAGGCTTAGGCTCTATCCATTGGAAGTTACAATGCAAACTTCCTGAGCGCCATGGGAGTGAATGAGTTAAAATGAACACCAACTAAACTTTACATCTAGCTACTATCTACATACTGCCCAGCTGAGAAAAAACAAATATATACATCTTAGGAGACATCCTTGCTTGGCAGATCTCCTAATTACAACAAGAAATTATTATATCAGGAGAAGTTATATCAATTAGACCTTAAACAGCTTAGCAAAACAGACCAACACACCACAACTATCAACCTCTATAAACTGATACAACTCCTAACAACTCCACCTAGATCTGATAAATGAACAGATAAAGAAAGCACATTAGATTGGCTATTAACTACAAACCCAAATCACAGGGATAATGCCTGACTGTTTAAGTGATCACCAATGTATCCAAAAATGCTATATATAAATGGGTTTCAGCTTGGTACATTTTTCAGGTCTTTACTTAATCTATGCAATCGATACCCTTTCACAAAATTAACACTTGAAAAAGACATAACATTTTAAGGACTCCTTCTTAAATATATGTAACTCCATAGCTACTCAGTGCAAACAAATGCAGCAGCATGGATTACACACAGACTGTAATTCATTGAGACAAAGCATGGAGAATATGGCTGACCAATAAAATATACCAAACCCTGCTCACATGCAAGTTTCTAGAAATCAAATGAAAACTATGGTAAAACTGGTTCCTCTGGCATTTTTATGATAAACTCGCATTTTATAAATCCTGCCATCTCTCTTATAAAGAATGAAGAGATTTTTCTCTAACCCAATTGTCAACATAGTAATAAAATTATTTAATCACTGATCTTATATGAGCAGATTTCATCAAAAAATTACTTAAAAATGTAAAACCCACCTTAGCTCCTGATAACTTGTCATTTCAGTATGTCAAGATATTCACAACTTCTATTGCCAGTGTAGTCTCTTCTAATAAAAAAAAAAAATATGATCCATCAAAGAATCATATGTTCCTCTACTATGGAAGTGGTCTTATATCATTTCTCTGCACAAAGGTGGTACTCTACTGGAACCCAATCCAGGACCCCCAAAATCTACACAAATGGAGCAATTGCTATTCGATCTGCAATCTCAAAAAATCTGGCAGTTAGCACAGATGGCTAAAGCTCTGAGATGGTAAGGAGCTGCTTTGCCCAGGGTACAGGTTTAATTATTTCTGCCTTCATTTATCTGCTGTGTGACTGAGTAAGTTGGTTAACCAGCTAGTGCTACTGACCTGTCCTTGAAAACAGACAGTTATGCCCAGTGAAATTATCAGATCAACAGATAGGTGAAATAAAAAAATATATACATAAAATTAAAAAAATCCTAGAAAGATGTATTTATTCAATGCTGTTTGACATGTCTAACAAATAATGGTTTACTAGTCTCCACACAACATAGTGTCAGGCTCTTATAAAGGGAAAATATAACTGGTTGGAAAGAAAACATGAACATCACTGCACCACTCTCAACTCAAACAGCTGGCTACCTGTTATTGCTTAATACACTCATTTACAGCATTTTAAACAATGGCTACTGTCTGCCACTCCTCAGAAAGCTGTAGTTTGAAACCAATCTTATATTCTAAAAAATAAGTATTCAGTTATACAGGCCCCCATTCATTCGGATTTTTCAAAAATAGTTCTGGCTCTTTGGAATAATTTAGAGGATGTAAGGAATATAGACCGACTACTGATTTTCAAGAAAACACTCTAAGACCATATATTCAAAAAAAGTAACTATAATGGTGGCTCCATTACAAAAGGTAGAGTTTAGTTTGTTTGTTGCAACCTTAGGACAACAAGACAATATAAATATAATTATTCTTTCCCTTTTTTGTACAGTCATGCAAATTTCACAACTGATTCCTAATTCATTTAAGCAATAACCCACGCCTGGGTGTAGGTAATGCTGGATTTACCCACGGTTGGTGTGGTTTGGTCACGAGGGCGAAGCCCGAGTGGCCAAACAAAGACAACCGTGGGTAAATAAAACATTACCCACACCCAGAAGTGGGTTATTGCTATTATACAATGACATTATTTAAGAAAAAAATACTTCATTTTCTTAAATAATGGCATTGTATAATGCCTCTGTGCTGCCCTTCCACAGCTGTCTGGTATTCTGCGGCAGTTCTGATGTACTGCGCATGCGTATGCTTACACAGTACATCAGAGCTGTGTGTGGAAGCAACGGAGAAAGGAAGATCTCCATTGCTTTTTAAAAGGTGTCTTGCTATGTTAAAGGAGTTTAACATAGTGAGATAGCTTTAAAAAAAGCAACGGAGAAAGGAAGATCTCCATTAATTTTTTAAGCTATCTCGCTATGTTAAACTCCTTTAACATAGAGAGATTACAGCAACGGAGCTCTTCCATTCTTCATTGCTGTAACAAAAAAAAAAAAGACTTATACTACTGGAAAATGTCCGGGCAACCAGACCTTTTTCCATTAGTATAAATCTGATTTACAACAGGCACGCTGACGAATCAGTGTGCACGTTTTGGAATATTAATGTGGTGTCATTGTTTAATACATTATAATAACATAGTGCTGTGAGCTGTGCAATATGCTTACATACAATTCTGTATTTATAATGAAGTTTAAATCTTTTCCATTGTATGTTTACACATTTATACTATATGCATTCTAGTAAATATTTTTTAATGTTTTACTTATTTACTGTCACACCATGGCTATGCATGCAGTTTTTGTCAAATGCTTTAATTGCATTTTTTTTC